>NC_084613.1:39065449-39302949 GCF_033978795.1 Nerophis ophidion
TAGAGCAGGGGTCTGCAACCTGTGGCTCTGTAACTGCATGCAGCTCATTAATCCCACTGTTGTGGCTTCAGCTAGTTTATGCTTCTGTACTGTAGTAACTACGCTGTCCCCTAAAGGGGAACATTATCACAATTTCAAAAGGGTTAAAAACAATAAAAATCAGTTCCCAGTGGCTTGTTGTATTTTTGGAATTTTTTTTCAAAATGTTACTGGACCCCGAATATCCCTAAAAAAAGCTTTTAAGTGCTTGATTTTTGCTATTTGCGATGCGACTATCCATTTCCCTGTGACGTCATACAGTGCTGCCAATGTAAACAAACAACGGCGAATACCACAGCAAGATATAGCGACATTAGCTCAGATTCAGACTCGGATTTCAGCGGTTTAAGCGATTGAACAGATTACGCATGTATTGAAACGGATAGTTGCAGTATGAAAGTATTGAAGAAGAAACTGAAGCTATTGAGCGAATAGCTATTGACGCTATTCATAGCCATAGCATGGCCGAATAGCTGTGTTAGCATCGCCGGTAAAATGTGCGGACCAAACGATCAGGATTTTCGCATCTCGTGACACTGGAGCAACTTAAATCCTTCGATTGGCAAGTGTTTTTTTCGCATTAAATTTGGGTGGAAGGAAATGTAATATAGTTGCAAATGCATCTGCAGGTTATCCATACATCTCTGTGCCATGTCTGCTTTAGCACCGCCGGTAAATAGCATGTTAGCATCGATTAGCGTAGCATGTTAGCATCGATTAGCTGGCAGTCAACATCAACAAAACTCACCTTTGTGAATTCGTTGACTTTATCGTTGCAAATGCATCTGCAGGTTATCCATACATCTCTGTGCGAAGTCTGCTTTACCACCGCCGGTAAATAGCATGTTAGCGTCGATTAGCGTAGCATGCTAGCATCGATTAGCTGGCAGTCATGCCGCAACCAAATATGTCTGATTAGCACATAAGTCAACATCAACAAAACTCATCTTTGTGATTTCGTTTAATTTATCGTTGCAAATGCATCTGCAGGTTATCCATACATCTTTGTGCCATGTCTGTCTTAGCACCGCCGGTAAAATGTGCAGACACTCCGTCACAATCAATGGGGGTCTGGAGGCAGATTTCTTTGACTTTATTGTTGAAAATGCATCTCCTTTGAGTGTCGCAGGATATCCACACAATCTTGCCATCTCTGTTGTAGCATAGGTTTCGTCGGTAAAGTGTGTGGAACAAACTACTGACCATTTCGTTGGCTTTCCCCATACCCTTGTATTTTGAACAAATTTCGTCCAATTTCTTGCCTTTTTTGCATCTTTGGACCAGTGGTGCAACTTGAATCCCTCCCTGTTAGTGTTGTTACACCCTCCGACAACACACCAACGAGGCATGATGTCTCCAAAGTTCCAGAAAATAGTTGAAAAAACGGAAAATAACAGAGCTGAGACCCGGTGTTTGTAATGTGATGAAAATAAAAATGGCGGCTGTATTACCTCGGAGACGTCACGTTCTGACGTCATCGCAAAAGAGCGATGAACAGAAAGGCGTTTAATTCGCCAAAATCCACCCATTTAGAGTTCGGAAATCAGTTAAAAAAATATATGGTCTTTTTTCTGCACCATCAAGGTATATATTGACGCTTACATAGGTCTGGTGATACTGTTCCCCTTTAAGGCATCCATTTGAGTCTTTCAAAGTTCTGCATCAGTCTTTCAATTCTTGGGGCAGTGTTTTTGGTGAGAAACCATGACACTTAAATTAACATGCTTTATCTTGTTAGCTTCCTTTGTTGCTAATAAACAATGGTGCCTAGAGAGGGATTGAGAGTTGTTGGAACTGGTGATGTGTTACAATACTTTAATTGCTAACAAAGAAAGCATTTTTGTAAAGGTGGGCAAAATGCCTCATGATTGAATCGTATCAACACAGGACAAGTATCAAAAACCTACCAATTACAGTCTTTACCTCACCGCTGCTACATAAGGCTGGACTTTATTTCAGGCGGTTGTCACGCTACACAATAAGATTCGGAAGGGGAAGACAGAGCTCGCCTTGACGCAGCAGTTCTTTTATCTACAGACAGAGCAATAGTACGGAAACATGGAAATACCTAATAAGGAAGAAACATGGAAGGAAATTAGATGTTTCACAACTAGTGTTAGGTATAATGCTGTTTTATAACAATAGCCTTACTAACACACACACAACTTTAACTACTACTGGGGAATAATCATCAACAACTCAATAACGTGATAATAATGTAATCTCACAATACTCCGTTTATGGACAGGGAGAGATACAGCCACCTAAAAAAATTCAATCACCGTATCAACTATAATTTATTATTCAAAGTAACATGCCTAAAACTGGTGACAACAGATAATAAAACAGAAATCCAGCAAAGTTGGGTCTTGACTAATCGTCAGGTGTTGGTCTTTACCTAAAGGGAAACTATAGGGAAAAGCTACAAAAGAAACCAGTAACTAACGAACATGCAAAATACAAAGAAAGAACAAGACAGGAAATCATGTGACAATACGCTAAAGGGAACCTTATGTGTAGCATTAACTTAATTATAGTGATCAAATAGGTTTTGTGGCTCCAAGTGGGTTTTCATTTGTTGTAAACTGGCCAAAATGGTTCTTTAGATGCAAAAGGTTGCCGACCCCCTGCCTTCTCAAATAGTTTCTGTTCATCATATTCGTGTATGGCCATAAAAGCATGTTCCTTGATATCAGCCTGGCATCGCTGTTTAAGAAGGACTGCCCTAGGGAAGACTGGGTTAAACACAGCTCACTGACAAAGCTTGACCTATTATTACTATAACAATCTACAAGGTTAATACAGTTGGCTTCTCTTTCATCCCCTCCATTTATCTGCTTTGTTTTGTATTTCAAGTTATCATTACATATATGTATTGTTGCATTTGAAACAACTGTATTTTTGATAATAGAAGTAATTATTGTAAATATTCATTATCAATAGTGCTTTTCTCCTGGTATTTCTATTGCTCCATTTTTAGAGCAATAATCGTTATTGTCATTTCTGTGTCATTAATATCTACTTCACTAACTGCTTCGTTACTATATTTTTTCGTATCATATCGTACATATCGTATTTGTTGATGCTGTTCTGTTGTTGTCGACTCTTCGTCCCCCCTTTTGTTTCCGCAATTTCCCCCTCTGTCTTCGTTTTTTTCTCTTTCTATCCCCGCCTGTTCCGGTGCGGCCGCGCCAAACATTTAACAAAGTCAAATAAAAATAAGTCAACAAGAGAAGTATTCCATACTTATCTTTTGTAAAGCAAATGTGTACAGCAAACATGGGCATCTACATCAACAGTATGATTTGCCTGAGTAGGTGGACAGGCCAAAAAAACAACATCATTTATATTTAAAGTAAAGTATGGACAATAAAAAGCAAATAGCATTATGCATGACGTGCAGTGATTATTTAAGGGTCAGAATCCATTATGATATGTACATTTTAAAAAAGATTACTTGAAGGAAGAGGCTTGGCAATTGTTAATAAAAACATGATTTTAGCCATTGCTACTTTTTACATTTTCCTTGTCAAACAATAATATATTCAGCCTGCAATTGAAGTGATTGTCCGTGGGGGTTTTAAATGCATATACACTATATACAGTAATATACATATTTTATGCATAATTGCATAATGTGTACATGTACGGCGGCCCCCGTTTTTAATCAATAATCCTTTTTAAAAGGTTTCCAAAAGCAGGTGGTACCTCAACTTAAGAGTGCTTTGAGATAAGAGCTGTCTCTCTGTTAATTGTTATGCTTTCAGATGCAAGCAAACATTTGAGTTACAAGCATCCAAACCTTTAGTTGGTGTAGCAAATGCCACAGTGAACCCCGTAAGATCAGCAGAAAACATCTGGTTTTACTCTTTATAGTTGAAGAGCAGCATAACTTTGTTTTCCAACCACGGAAAGAAGAACAGTGCTCAGAATAAGTAGATGATATTTATTGAATTAAACAAATATATCACTAAGCATGTCGCCAAATTGGCAAAAAAATTTGAGCATATCACTGCTAGTCTGAGCCACACTGAAGTACAATTAGTTAATAATACTTGCCAAAAATGTCCAAAAAAAAATAACTCCAAGACAAACACGTACCGATGGAAAAGCTGCGGATGGTGAGTTTGACGGAGGGGCAGCTGGAAGAAGATACCATAAAAGTCCACTCTCCAAGGTAAATGCTGTAGATTTTTATTACACCACTTCATAAAACTTCTGTTGTTAGTAGTATATATATACATATATATATATATATATATATATATATATATATATATACTGTATATATATACTGTATCTTGATTGGATTATCCAGAGAATAATGCTCGATACTGTGGTAGAGCGTAATATGTAGGGGTGGGAAAAATCACACGACTACTTCATCTCTACAGAACTGTTTCATGAGGGGTTCCCTCAATCATCAGGAGGTTTTAATGGAAGCATTCACATACAATGGTTTATATAGGGCACAGAGTGGGTGGGTACAGGCAGGCGTAGGGGCGTGGTGACTGGCTCATGTGTTACCTAGGAGGTGTTTCCGTCTGTGGCGGCATGTTGAAATGATTTCACTGCACTTGTTAGGGATGATAGATCTTGATGATATGTAATAAACCGTTTCTTTTTTAAGCATAGGTTGCATCTTTTATTACCACTGTTGTAAGGTGTGCTGGGTGCACACCTTATGTGAATTAGTGGGACAAGGAGAGTAAAAAAGTACCCATATTTGGAACCTCAAAGACAATAATGTTGAATATTCAATAACATGGCAAATTCTTGCACCCAGCACACCTTGTACCCACCCACTCTGTGCCCTATATAAACCATTGTATGTGAATGCTTCCATTAAAATCTCCTGATGTTTGAGGGAACCCCTCATGAAACAGTTCTGTAGAGATGAAGTAGTCTTGTGATTTTTCCCACACCTACATATATATATGTATATATATATATATATATATATATATATATATATATATATATATATATATATATATATATATATATATATATAGATATAGATATATATATATATATATATATATATATATATATATAAAATATTTATTTCATATAATACTATCTAAAAGTTAGTTTGTTTTTAAAAGGCATTATGGATGTTTAAAAGTGCGCTGTTTTTTTTTAAAGCTCTGTCACAGAATCACAGCTTAAGGTACTGCTGTAGATGTATATGCTTAAAACAATTCAAAACAATAACAAATAGACTTTGAACTAGGGATGGGCGGTATGGCCTTTTTTTAATGTCTCAATATTTTTAGGTCATATCACCATACACGATATATATCTGGATATTTTGCCTAAGCCTTGAATGAACACTTGATGCATATAATCACACCAGTATGATGATTCTATGTGTCTACATTAAAACATTCTTGTTCATAATGCATTAATATATGCTCATTTTAAACTTTTATGCAGAGAGGAAAATCACAACTAAGTCAATTGACCAAAACTGTATTTAATAAACAGTTATTAAGCAGTGGCACAAACATTCATGTCATTTCAAAACAGAAAGTGCAAGATTGTCAGAGACATTTTAAAACAAGCTATTAGTGCACTTTTGTGCATGATATCACTAAGATGACATATCAAAACAACACTAAATTAAAGTGCACTTTTTGTACAGAACGCCACTACAATAGTTTAAAACAAATAAAGTGCACTTTTGTGCATGATGTCACAGAAGATATTTCAATAACTGTCAAATAAAAATAAGCTGCATAATAGGAAATCAAATTGCTATGTAGTTTTTTACTTCGGACGTATTCTCCTTATGTTGTTCACTATTTTTATCATGCGGTGTTGATGTGGAAATGGTTGCATTTTGTTGGTGTGGCACCGAATGGAGATGTTGACAAGCAAAGTAGGCATCCTTCAATCTCTAGCAGGTGACATTTCAAATTATGCTACACATTAGCAGGAATGATACTTTTTGTAGCAACACTTTTGCCCCATTCTTGACAAATGATGGTTGTCTGTTCGACATTCCCACTTGAAGCCAAACCACTGCCAGACGATGGACCCCCTGCTGTTTTTCTTGGGAATTAAGTCTTCCTTCATTTGTTACCAGATTTGCACCTTCTCTCTCTCGTATTACCACTTGTACCACAGCTAACGTTACCCATGCTGCTACCTCTCTACTCCACAAGGGCGTATGTTAGAAGGTGCGCTTGCTGTCTGTGAGAAGGAGACACAAGAAAGAGTGGGAAGAGCCTGTAGAGTAATGCTCGCAGCCAAAAGCAACTGTGTGAGAACGTATACTCGAATATCACAATATAGTCATTTTCTATATCGCACAGAGACAAACCCGGGATATATCGAGTATATCGATATATCGCCCAGCCCTATTTTAAACATCACCTCACGCAACTAGTTGGTGAAGATGGTCAGGGGAAAGGGGAAGGGACAACCAAATGAAGTGAAGTATATTTATATAGCACTTTTCTCTAGTGACTCAAAGTGCTTTACATTGTGAAACCCAATATCTAAGTTACATTTTTAAACCAGTGTGGGTGGCACTGGGAACAGGTTGGTAAAGTGTCTTGCCCAAGGACACAAAGGCAGTGACTAGGATGTCAGAAGCGAGTATCGAACCTGGAATCCTCAAGTTGCTGGCACGGCCACTCTACCGACCGAGCTATACCGCCCCATATGGACGCCACCTTTGTTCTTTACAAAGAGTTCTCTTTTGAATTCAGTAATATTTGTCACCTTCTTCATCAAAGTGTTACATCCAAGAATAATATGTTCTGATTAGGGATGTAACAATAAACGGTAATAACGCTAACTGCAATAAGGCTCCCGTTTTCTAAATTGTGTTTTTTAGTTATTTTACTTTAAATAACTTTGCTAAGGCGAAGGCGGAGGAGGGAGACGGCACAACAGCCGAAGTATAAACTCAATATTTTATTGAGTGATTCATGATTACGTAGGGTGTGTATGCTACTATGCGTTTGAATGTTAACTATGTGCTGGGATTAACATATGAAGATGCCGTAAGGAGTGTTGTCATGCGTGTTGGATGGTGGCATCCAAAACCAGAGGGAGAAGGCAAAGAAGTCCAGTGTCCAGGCGTGGTCGTGGTGCAGGAGAGAGAGAGCGTCCAAAGTCCATGCAATGTGTCGGGGAATTCAGGAGGGCAATCAGGGTTCCGGGGAATATGGCAGCGGGAGTGGAGGCAGGGACTGTGGGAGGAAGGAGAGACGAAGGAGATTAAAAACAAGGTAGGAGGAAACAAGCACAGGAGAAGATCACTAGTGGAGAATCAAATACGCGAGGCTTACTGCAAGCAAAAGAAGCGTTCCGACGAGGAGTAGTCAGCGGCGAGGCTCTTTATCCTGTCGTCCGTAATCACTGCCAGGTGTCTTGATTGATGATTTTCTCCGGCGGCATGTGGGTGCGGTCTGCGCAGCGCGAGTGGGCGCGTGTCTGGACGCGCTCAGAGTGGAGCTGTTGAGTGCTCTCGCAGAAGAGGGAAAAACGGACTGTGCGTGTGTCGTAACAAACTTGGTTGAAAGAATTCAGTGTGTGTATAAGTACTTTTTGAGCATATTGAAGAAGAATACTGCGATATTGATGAGTTATTAATTTGGTAACAATAGCCGTGATATGAAAATGTTCATATTGTTACATTCCTAATGCTGACATGACTTTGTTTGACTGCTGCAGTCACACGTACAAGGTTTTCGGTGCTTTATGGTGCAACACATCCCATTGTCGGGACTCAACGACCATACAGACGTATGTTTCAACTGCCACCTTTATTTTACCCCATTGTGGATTGTTTTGCAGCAATACTCAATTAACAAAATCACAGACACTGAGTCACATCATGCGAGGGGATCTGTTTGGACATTTGATTCGGCAAAGGATATATGGGCAGACGGACTCATTTGTGTTTGCCACATGCAATGTTTGGTTGTGCGATAACCATGACAGTATGCAAAACTCGGGAAAACATTTGGTGAAAACCCGGTCATCAGAGAAGCTGGGCGTATGAACACTGAAATACCAATGTTTTTGTTGGCCCTATGAACTCTATCGAGAAACAAGTGTCAGCAATAAGTTTTGGGGAAGCCATAGAGTACGACTTCCGGATGGCTTCGTGGAGATGCTGGACCACCATCCACCATTTTAGGAAGGAAAAACAATGCTCTGTCAACACTTTGTAAGGTGGGTACAGTGTGCTGCGCTGACCTTGACTTGGGATGATTTGAATAGGTTGAAGGAATTCTTTGTAGACCTCCTCAATCCCAATTAGACATATCCCTATGAGAATGCAGTGCCTGTTTATTTTTTGGTGGGCTCTCCTATTTCTGGGGCTGAGGTTGCCAAAGTAGTTAAAAAGGTCCTGAGAGGCAGGGCCCCAGCGCTGGATAGCTGTCCGGACTTCCTTCAGGCTAAAGATGCTGTGGGGTCTTAGTTGACAAGACTCTGCAGGATTGCGTTGACATCGGTGGCAGTGCATCTGAAATGGCAGTACGGGGCCATGGTTCCTTTTTAAGAAGGTGGACCGAAGGGTGTGTTCAAACTACCGTGGGATCAAACTCCTCTGCCTTCCTGGTAAATTTTATTAAGTCGTACTGGAGGAGGCTACGCTGGATAGTCAATCCACTGATTCAAGAGGAGCAGTGTGGTTTACGTCCTAGTCATGGAACTTTGCACCAGCACTAAACTCTCAGCAGGGTTGTTGAGGGCCTGTAGGGGGTTTTCCAATTTGTCTGCATGTGTTGTATTTGGGCATGAAGAAGTCATTCAATGTGTCCTTTGGGAAGTTCTGTGAGGAGTGAGTGAGTGGAGTGTTAATTTGTTGCCTGGAAAAGGGTGGCGTACCCAGGTGCACGAGCGAGGGAAGAGTGGATCAAGCGATTAACAGTCAAATTGGTGCGGTATCGGCAGTAATGCATACCCTGCATCATTCCGTCGTGATCAAGATGGAGCAGAGCTATAAGTCAAAGCTCTCAATTAACAGGTCGAGCTACGTTCCGACACTCACCAATGTTCACGAGCTTTGGGTTGTGACCGAAAGGACAAGATTGTGAGTACCCTATGAGTAAGAAATTCTGTTATTCCAAAGGAGACGGAGTAAAGTTGTGAGATGAGGTGACTCAGGCATCTGGTTAGTACGCCGCCTGAAAGCCTCTCTGGGGAGGTGTTCAGGACATGTCTAACCACTAAGAGGCCATGCGGAAAACTCAGGTTAGAGAGACAATGTCTCCCAGCTGGCCTGGGAACGCCATAGGATCCCTGGAAAGAGCTGGACGGAGAGGGAAGTCTAGGCTTCTCTGCTGAGGCTGCTGCCCATGCGACCTGACCCCAGATAATAGGAAGAAGATGGATGGAAATGTTAGCACGAATGTAACATGATGAAGAAAAATAACTAGAACAATTATGTTGATCTACATATCTGCCGATTAGGGCTGTGAATCTTTGGGTTTCCCAAGATTCAATTCAATATCGATTCTTGGGGTCACGATTCGATTCAAAATCTTTTTTTTTTTTCAATTCAACACGATTCTCGATTCAAAAACGATTTTTTCCCGATTCAAAAGGATTCTCTGTTCATTCAATACATAGGATTTCATTATGTTCCACCCCAGTCTTCTGACATTCAAGATTCAAGATTGTTTATTGTCATATGCACAGTTAAACAGACAGTTTGCCGTACAATGAAAATCTTACTTTGCTAGTCCACTCTTCAACAAGTTACACGGTACTTAGCTAAAAATAAAAATGTATATATAAGGCACAGTAAGTAACATAAGATTATTGCACATTCTGAATGATAGTCAACAGTATAAATATGATGTGCAGATGATGTGGTCCTGATGGCTTCATCTGACCGGGATCTTCAGCTCTCGCTGGATCGGTTCGCAGCCGAGTGTGAAGCGACCGGAATGAGAATCAGCACCTCCAAGTCCGAGTCCATGGTTCTCGCCCGGAAAAGGGTGGAGTGCCATCTCCGGGTTGGGGAGGAGACCCTGCCCCAAGTGGAGGAGTTCAAGTACCTAGGAGTCTTGTTCACGAGTGAGGGAAGAGTGGACCGTGAGATCGACAGGCGGATCGGTGCGGCGTCTTCAGTAATGCGGACGTTGTACCGATCCGTTGTGGTGAAGAAGGAGCTGAGCCGGAAGGCAAAGCTCTCAATTTACCGGTCGATCTACGTTCCCATCCTCACCTATGGTCATGAGCTTTGGGTCATGACCGAAAGGATAAGATCACGGGTACAAGCGGCTGAAATGAGTTTCCTCCGCCGTGTGGCGGGGCTCTCCCTTAGAGATAGGGTGAGAAGCTCTGCCATCCGGGAGGAACTCAAAGTAAAGCCGCTGCTCCTCCACATCGAGAGGAGCCAGATGAGGTGGTTCGGGCATCTGGTCAGGATGCCACCCGAACGCCTCCCTAAGGAGGTGTTTAGGGCACGTCCAACCGGTAGGAGGCCACGGGGAAGACCCAGGACACGTTGGGAAGACTATGTCTCCCGGCTGGCCTGGGAACGCCTCGGGATCCCCCGGGAAGAGCTAGACGAAGTGGCTGGGGAGAGGGAAGTCTGGGTTTCCCTGCTTAGGCTGTTGCCCCCGCGACCCGACCTCGGATAAGCGGAAGATGATGGATGGATGGATGAGTATAAATATGGAGGTGACCTTGGGTCACAGCAGCAGTTAAAGTGTCTTTAGTGATCAAAGGTGAAAAGTGTCTACAGTGATGGTTCACAGTTCGGGGGTGGTCAAGGTACCTGTCCTTTATTAAAAAAGACCAAGTAAAAATGGTGGGGGGGACACTAGCATCCACAAGTAAGCATTCACAAGCCTGATGGCCTGTGGGTAGAAACTGTTTGTCAGTCTCGTAGTCCTGGATTTCAGGCTCCTGTATCGTCTGCCTGATGGTAGGAGGCTGAAGAGACTGTGCTGGGGGTGTGTACTGTCCTTTATGATGTTGTGTGCTCTTCTGGTGGCCTCGGTAGAGTACATGTCTTGTAGTGAGGGGAAGGTTGCTCCTGATATGTACTGAGCAGTTTTAATCACTCCCTGGAGTGCCTTCCTGTCTTTAGCAGTGCAGTTTCCATACCAGACCGTGATTGAGCTGGTAAGGACACTGTCAACCGTACTTCTATAGAAGTTGATGAGAATTTTGTGTGGCATACTAAGTTTTCTCAGCCTTATTAGGAAATACAGTCGCTGCTGGGCTTTCTTTATTGTTTGTTGGGTGTTGTGATCCCAGGTGAGGTCCTCGCTGATGTGGGTCCCGAGGAATTTAAAGGTTTTCACCCTGTCTACCATGAACGCAGCATCGGGGTGCGTGGTCTCTTGTTTACTGATGACGTCATGCAGCAGCTTCAACGCTGTAGTGGAGTCCGCCTGTGGCGGGTTGTAAACAGGCAGTGTAAACACTGCACAGAACTCCCTTGGCAGGTAAAAAGGTCAGCATTTCACCATCAAAAACTCAATGTTGTCCGAGCAGTGTCTTTCAACCACTTGTACGTCCGAGCACCACCGGTTACTCACGTAAACACAGATGCCGCCGCCTCTCGCTTTTCTTGGTAAACTGAGTGCGTTGCTAGCTGGATAGCAGAGTCTGCGATGCTGTCCGAAAGCCAGGTTTTTGTAAAAATAAGAGCACATCATTCTCTCAGTTCACGCTGGGATGTAATCCTGGTTCTCAGCTCATCCAGCTTGTTGTCCAGCGAGCGCACGTTAGCTAGGCAGTGGTGGTCGTTTAGCTCTAGCCTTTAGCCTAGCTTGTAGCCCCGCTCGTTTGCCTCGCCGCCTTGTTGTTGTTGTTTTGTGGTTAGCTGGCTCTCGTCATAGAAGAAAGTTGAAGTCCGTTAGACTATAAGTGAGATCATGGTGAGCTTTTCCGATGTCCAGAAGTGCATCTCTGTTATATCTCACTGTTGCGTGCTAAAACTTTGCATTTAGGATGCAAATTAGTACTAAAATAAATAAAAAATGTAAATGTTGTCGGTAGGATGACGCAAAAACGTCAACCACGGGGGGCGCCATCATGCTAGCAGAGTAGTAGATTTTTGTAAAAAGCTTTTATACTTGTAAAGGACAATGTATTATCAACTGATTGCAATAATGTAAATTTGTTTTAACTATTACATGAACCAAAAATATGACTTATTTTATCTTTGTGAAAATATTGGACACAGTGTGTTGTCAAGCTTATGAGATGCGATGCAAGTGTAGGCCACTGTGACACTATTGTTTTTTTTTGTTTTTTTATAAATGTCAAATGATAATGTCAATGAGGGATTTTTAAACACTGCTATGTTGAAATTATAACTAATATTGATACTGTTGTTGATAATATTAATTTTTGTTTCTCTACTTTTGGTTTGTTCTGTGTCGTGTTTGTGTCTCCTCTCAATTGCTCTGTTTATTGCAGTTCTGAGTGTTGCTGGGTCAGGTTTGGTTTTGAGATTGGATTGCATTGTTATGGGATTTCTGTGTATTGTTTTGTTGTATTTATTAATTAAAAAAAAAAAAATAAATAAATAAATAATAAAAATAAATAAATAATCGATTTTTAAAAAAATGAGAATCGATTCTGAATCGCACAACGGGAGAATCGCGATTCAAATTCGAAATGATTGTTTCCCACACCCCTATTGCTAATGCGAAAAATTTGACATTTTAAAATGAATCCTACATTTGTGCTGTAAGTGTAACTTAAAGCATTGTTGTGTTTGGAGACATTTAAATTGAAAAGCATATAGTAAAAAGGGAGTCCTCTAGTTTTCCTGCGATGTTGTGTCCCCAAACAACAGTTGTAGGTCAGTCTAAGGCAGGGGTCGGTAACCTTTTTGGGTGAGAGAGCCTTGAAAGCCAAATATTTCAAAATGTATTTCCGTGAGAGCCATATAATATTTTTTTAACACTGAATACAACTAAATGTGTGCATTTTTAAGACCAACATTTTTAGAGTATAATACGTCTCTTATTCTTTTTAATAACATTGTTCTTCTAGAGCTAACCAATAATAAATGTAATGCTTCTTACCATTGATGCGACATCTTGAACAGGTGCGATAGAAAACGGATGGTTGGATTAAAATGCACGAGAATGTTTTATAATTTGAACGTTATTTTTAACACTGTGATTACACGCGGAATTATTAATTACTTATCGTGTTAAGCAATGTCAGTTAAGATTTATCTGAGAGCCAGATGCAGTTATCAAAAAAGCCGCATCTGACTCTAGAGCCATTGGTTCCCTAACCCTGGTCTAAGGTCAAAGCAGCGGGTCATCACGACGTAAAGTGTAACAGGTTGGCTCTTGGACAGCAGAACATTTGGTGCATGTGCATGTGCTTGGCAGCGGCGGCAGAAAGGGATTTGAAGACTGTTGTGACTCACAAACAGCCAGGAGACACGCTGATGATTCATCCAACACACATCGCAGTGTGTAAACATAAATAGAAAAATGTTGCAGCATTACTACTGTGAGACGAGGTCAGCGGCGCGCCACAGGCACTCTTTTCAGTGGCAGAGGTCTTATGGGCAAAGACATCACACTCCTCCAACTGTGGCAGCAGCAATTTAAATGAGCCCAAAAGGTCACATTTGCTTCACACATTATGACTCATATTTTCAGCGACATCTATCGGTACATCACATTAGGCAACGTCGTGGATGCATAGCAGCAACATATGCATTTCACTGACCTGATACAACACTGGGGATTTTGGACAGAAAGCTCTTAACAGTCCTGATGGCAACTCCTCCTGCTTTCTCATCTTGGATCCTGGTGACGATGTCCTCAATCTGTAAAGAGTGTCTACATTAGATAGAAACTGTAAAATGCTTTACGAAAAAAAATTAATGAAAAGCATAAGTTAAAAAAGGGAGCCAAACAACAAGACCATGTCTCATGTCAATACAATTTTAATTTTTGAAATGTAACTAGGGCTGCAACGATTAATCAATTAAATCAATTTGATTCGAAAAAAATCTTAAATGTATATTATGTTGCTTTCGTTAATTGTTTGCGTGTAATTAATAAGCGTTTCTAAAACTAAGACTGTGTGGACTGCCCGGAACTTAAAATACGTAGACATAGTTTCAGCAATAAAGTGCACATTAGAGTGGTGGTGTGCATTTTTTAAATAATGCACACATGTTAATAGTATAATTTCAATTGTGATGATGTGCATTTCTTTGAATAACAGAACAAAGGTTATGGCAAGCAGTAAAATGTTTATTTAAAAAATGTTCGCAAAAAAAAACAATACTATGATGTATATTTTATCCAATTACTCGAAGAATAATACACGAATATTCGAATACTAAAAAATTGATAGCTGCAGCCCTAAATGTCATATTTTCCCCCAAAAATTGGTTTTCAGTGTGTGGTCTAAAAACACATTTAGGAGTACAATGAAATCTCAGTTTTTGTACCTTCCGTATAATTCGGTTTTCGACAAAAACTTTTACTAAAAATTCGCCCCAATTGTCATGCACCACCTCTGTTATCTACAGCAGAAATGTCCAAACTTCGGGCCCTAGGCGATTGTCCCGTGAGACACCATTAAAGGAAGCCTACCAACAGGGAAATTGCACACATATTTATAGTCTGACAATTATGATGCTATTAAGTCGCCAACTAGTGGCCAATGTGAGTACTTAAGGTCGATGAGCTTAAGTTATGCTCTGAATTGAGGATTGTACAGCATTGACTTATATGACCCAATGCAAACAACCCTACCTAGTCATTGTGCAAAAAAATAAAATAAAATAAAATCCAACCAAAACAAAAATCCAACAGACAGGGTCACTGAACTCTGTGGCGATTATAAAAAACATCCACCCAACATAAAAAATTCTAAATTACATTCCTTTAAATCCATTACCAAGCATGATGGAAAAAATGCAAAACACCCTCCACGCATTTTAGCTGCTTGATATTTCTGAATGATAACAGAACTTCAAGGAGGACGTCACGGAAGAAAACAAGGCGAAGTCGAACTTTCATCATACTCCTAATATCCATCCATCTCATCATCCATCTTCTTCCGCTTATCTGAGGTCGGGTCACGGGGGCAACAGCCTAAGCAGGGAAGCCCAGACTTCCCTCTCACCAGCCACTTCGTCCAGCTCTTCCCGGGGGATCCCGAGGCGTTCCCAGGCCAGCCGGGAGACGTAGTCTTCCCAACTTGTCCTGGGTCTTCCCCGTGGCCTCCTACCGGTTGGACGTGCCCTAAACACCTCCCTAGGGAGGCGTTCAGGTGGCATCCTGACCAGATGCCCGAACCACCTCATCTGGCTCCTCTCGATGTGGAGGAGCAGCGGCTTTACTTTGAGCTCCTCCCGGATGGCAGAGCTTCTCACCCTATCTCTAAGGGAGAGCCCCGCTACCCGGCGGAGGAAACTCATTTCGGCCACTTGTGCCCGTGATCTAAACCTTTGGGTCGTAACCCAAACCTCATGACCATAGGTGAGGATGGGAACGTAGATCGACCGGTAAATTGAGGGCTTTGCCTTCCGGCTCAGCTCCTTCTTCACCACAACGGATCGGTACAACGTCCGCATTACTGAAGATGCCTGTCGATCTCACGATCTACTCTTCCTTCACTCGTGAACAAGACTCCTAGGTACTTGAACTCCTCCACTTGGGGCAGGGTCTCCTCCCCAACCCAGACATGGCAATCCACCCTTTTCCGGGCGAGAACCATGGACTCGGACTTGGAGGTGCTGATTCTCATTCCGGTCGCTTCACACTCGTCTGCGAACCGATCCAGTGAGAGCTGAAGATCCCGGTCAGATGAAGCCATCAGGACCACATCATCTGCAAAAAGCAGGGACCGAATCCCACGGCCACCAAACCAAACCGGAACCCCTCAACGCCTTGATTGCGCCGAGAAATTCTGTCCATAAAGGTTATGAACAGAATCGGTGCCGAAGGACAGCCTTGGCGGAGTCCAACCCTCACTGGAAAAGTGTCCGACTTACTGCCGGCAATGCGGACCAAGCTCTGACACTGATCATACAGGGAACGAACTGCCACAATCAGACAGTCTGATGCCCCATACACTCTGAGCACTCCCTACAGGACTTCCCGAGGGACATGGTCGAATGCCTTCTGCAAGTTCACAAAGCACATGTAGACTGGTTGGGCAAACTCCAATGCACCCTCAAGAACCCTGCCGAGAGTATAAAGCTGGTCCACAGTTCCATGACCAGGACGAAAACCACACTGTTCCTCCTGAATCTGAGGTTCGACTATCTGGCGTAGCCTCCTCTCCATTACACTTGAATAAACCTTACCGGGAAGGCTGAGGGGTGCGATCCCACGATAGTTGGAACACACCCTCCAATCCCCCTTCTTAAAGAGA
Organism: Nerophis ophidion; assembly: GCF_033978795.1. Classification (NCBI taxonomy): domain Eukaryota; kingdom Metazoa; phylum Chordata; class Actinopteri; order Syngnathiformes; family Syngnathidae; genus Nerophis; species Nerophis ophidion. The sequence continues at coordinate 39,081,842 of NC_084613.1, forward strand.
GGGACCACCACCCCGTTCTGCCAATCCAGAGGCACCGCCCCCGATATCCAGGCGATGCTGCAGAGTCTTGTCAAGCAAGACAGCTCCACAGCATCCAGAGCCTTAAGGAACTCCAGGCGGACCTCATCCACCCCCGGGGCCTTGCCACCGAGGAGCTGTTTATCTACCTCAGCTACCTCAGCCCCAGAAAAAGGAGAGCCCACCACAGATTCCCAAGGCACTGCTTCCTTATAGGAAGACATGTTGGTGGGATTTAGGAGGTCTTCAAAGTATATTCCTTCCACCGATCCACAACATCCGCAGTTGAGGTCAGCAGAACACAATCCGCACCATACACGGTGTTGACAGTGTACTGCTTCCCTTCCTGAGGTGGTCCAGAATCGCTTCGAAGCCGTCCGGAAGTCATTTTCCTTGGCTTCCTCGAACTCCTCCCATGTCCGAGTTTTTGCCTCTGCGACCGCTGAAGCTGCACACCGTTTGGCCTGTTGGTACCTTTCCACTGCCTCCGGAGTCCTATGAGCCAAAAGGACCCGATAGGACTCCTTCTTCAGTTTGATGGCATCCGTCACTCCTGGTGTCCACCCACGGGTTATAGGATTACCGCCCCGACAGGCACCAACTAACTTGCGGCCACAGCTCCAATCACCCGCATCGACAATAGAGGTGCAAAACATGGTCCACTCAGACTCAATGTCCAGCACCTCCCTCGTGACATGTTCAAAGTTCTTCCGGAGGTGAGAATTGTAACTTTCTCTGACAGGAGACTCTGCCAGACGTTCCCAGCAGACCCTCACAATGCGTTTGGGTCTGCCAGGTCTGTCCGGCATCCTCTCCCACAATCGCAGCCAACTCACTACCAAATGGTGATCGGTAGAAAGTGCCGCCCCTCTCATGAAGCCACAAATCCGATGACACAACTTCAAAGTTGATCATGGAACTCCGGCCTAGGGTGTCCTGGTGCCACGTGCACATATGGACACCCTTATGTTTGAACATGGTGTTTGTTATGGACAATCCGTGACGAGCACAAAAGTCCAATAACAAAACACCACTCGGGTTCAGATCCGGGCGGCCATTCTTCCCAATCACGCCTCTCCAGGTTTCACTGTTGTTGCCAACATGAGCGTTGAAGTCCCCCAGCAGAACAAGGGAATCACCCGAGGAAGCACTCTCCAGTACTCCCTCGAGTGTACCCAAAAAGGGTGGGTACTCTGAACTGTTGCTTGGTGTGTAAGCACAAACAACATTCAGGACCCGTCCCCCCACCCGAAGGCGGAGGGAGGCTACCCTTTCGTCCATTGGGTTGAACTCCAACGTGCAGGCTTTGAGCCGGGGGGGAAACGTGAATTGCCACCCCAGCCCGTCGCCTCTCACTGCCGGTAACGCCAGAGTGGAAGAGAGTCCAGCCCCTCTCGAGAGAAGTGGTTCCAGAGCCTTTGCTCAGCGTAAGTGAGTCCAACTATATCCAGCCGGAACTTCTCCACTTCGCCCACTAGCTCAGGCCCCTTACCCCCCAGTGAGGTGACGTTCTACGTCCCAAGAGCCAGCTTATGTAGCCGAGGATCGAAACGCCAAGTGCCCTGCCTTCGACTGCCGTCCAGCTCACATCGCACCCGACCTCTACGGCCCCTGCTATGGGTGGTGAGCCTATTAGAGGGGGGACCCACGTTGCCTCTTCGGGCTGTAAATGGCCGGGCCCCATGGGAACAGGCGCTCGCGATCGTGCCCCACCTCCAGAGGGGGGCACCGGTGACCTGCGTCCGGGCGAGGGAAAGCTTGGTCCTCGATATGTCTTCTTCATAAAGGTTTTCGAATATACTCCTAATAGTGCTTACATATATATATATATATATATATATATATATATATATATGTGTGTGTGTGTGTGTGTGTATAGTTACTTTACATGCAGTCGACTAATGCGGCCCCCAATTAAAAAACGTTTAGACACCCCTGTCCTACAGCCAAACATTCTGATTTGACGTGGAATCGAGTGCGCAAACAAGGAATCCCACACAGTGGTAAATCAGTCACTGTGCTTTTTTTTTACAAAATAGACCTGCAAAATCACCGATCATGGTGTCAGAAAAAGTTGCAAATGACTGCACTTTGATAAAGAATGTCGGAAACAATATTGAATTCAAGAAAGAACAAGTATCGTAGATTCCTTCTGCTCATTAGCATCTTAATCAAGTCTTTTATGAGTCAATTACATCAGAAATCAGAATCAGAAATACATTATTAATCACCGAAGGGAAATTCAGATTTTCAGCACAATCCCATTCAAACAGTACAGGAACGCTGACGGGTCTGCCAACTTCCGGCTCCCCCTCACCCCCACCCCCACCCTTTTTTTTTTCCAAATACGTACTTCACATTGTTTTCTGCATGTGAAACTATAATTATGCTTTTAAAAAATATATTTTTTGTCAATATTTTTGGGTGTTTGGAACAGATTAGTTATGATAATTATTTCCTAAAGGAGGGCAGCACGGTGCGACAGGGGTTAGTGCATGTGCCTCACAACACAAAGGTCATGAATTCAATCGGGATCTTTCTGTGTAGACTTTGCATTTTTCCCTGTGACTGCGTGGTTCCCTCTGGGTACTCCGGCTTCCTCTCACCTCCAAAAACATGCACATGGGGATAGGTTGATTGGCCACACTAAATGGTCCCTCGTGTGTGAATGTGAGTGTGAATGTTGTCTGTCTATCTGTGATGGCACTGTGATGAGGTGGAGACTTGGACAGGGTGTACCCCTCCTACCGTCCGAATGCAGCTGAGATAGGCTCCAGCACCCCCTGCGATTCCCAAAGGGACAAGCAGTAGAAAATGGATGGATGAATAGATTTCCTATTGGAAAAAAATCCTTCCGTTTTTTTACGATTCAAAACAAATTACTACCAAAACAGAGGTACACCACTCTGTTTTTATTCTTGCCTTTTCTGTAAATACAGAATTTCAAATTTTTAAATTTGTGCTGCCTGTAATTATTTTTTTTAGGTCTTGTGATTGGCTAATACGGCCCTAGAATGAACAAAAATGCTACCAGTCATATGTTGCACAGCTTGTTAAATGTTTTTATTTTATCAGATTATTTTTGACAATTGTACGCTTCAACTTTGTGGGACCAGTAAGAGAACATTCTCTTCTGTCCCCCAAATGATTAAATGGATTAGTTTGGTGTTGAAGACTTTGTCAGTGCTCAACACACCATCACACATCTTTGGAGATGACTGTGAGTCAATATCAGTGACTTTTAAATACCTACATGGACAGTGTTGGTTCGATGACACATAAACTGGTAATAAATGAATCCCAGGCAGAGTTGCTCATTTTGATATTTTATTACCAAAGCCTTGGGAAATCAATCTAGATACAACAAACTTTCAATGGCATTGCCCAAATTGATCTAATCCTACTACGCAAGTTTCGCCTCTTCTCTCACTCTCACTCGCCCCCCTCCTCCTCCTCTCCCCCTCCTCCTCCACTACGGACATGGCTGGCCATGCTATCCCCCAAAATACTTGGCTCTCCAAGTACCACCATAATGACCAACATTAAAGTACAGTAGTAAGCCCCAGTATTCATTAAAATCAAGGCAGTGGTTTTATTTAATTAGTTTATTTAATATTTTTGGCCATTACACAAACATCAACAATTATACTCCATATACTACATATTTACAGACTTTTTTGACATATCCCTTGATGGAGCCTGTGGTACGCATACTGAGAATCACTGAAATAGCAGGATCAAAAGTTAGGAGGGGGAAAAAGGCAGCTATAGTTTAAGATAAACATCACACCTTTCAAAGCAGCTATAGTTCCCCAAACACATTCCACACCTAAAATTAAGCCCAGCACACATCATTGAATCACACAAACATAGTCTGGTAATTGAAAATAAATTGAATCACAAAAAAAAGATCCAGACACCAACCTAATTGTTTTTTTGGGGGGGGGCTAAGTCCTTTTTTTGTTGGGTCTTGTCTTTGAATGGATTGTTTAAGAGCAGAAGCAGTCATGTGTGAGACATCTAATGGGGTCACCAGAAATCTATGGACAACAGAAAGAACCCGACTCCACTCACCCAGCAATGTTGTTTTGTAAAAGGTTGTTGTTTCTTTACTGCTCACTAAGGAGAACACAGGAAAATATACAAAAGAGGCTATGGTAGGTTCATTTAAAAAAGACGCTTTCTCTTTCCCAAAGTAGGTTATGCAGCATTCAAGGCTAAGTCACAAGAGGGTGAGCTAACGGCAGCATGCCTGTTTATTTTTGGTATTTATAGCTAAATACGTATCTTCACATTCTACGATGAGCAGTTTACCTACCCAGGTACAGTGGTACCTCGTTTTCTTACATGCCCGTTTTGTATGATTCGGTTTGGCCCCGGTTTTTATTATGGTCATGGTTTTTTGATTAATAGATTGAAGCTTGTATTAGTAGATTGCACAATACAGTACATATTCCGTACAATTGACCACTAACACCGTAACACCCGAATAAGTTTGTAATACCGAATAAGTTTATAGTACACAAAAGTACGGATTTTAAGTAGCCTGTTTGCATGTGTAACATTCTGCAGAATCAAAAAAGTGTCATGATCCGTGGTCCGGATCATGTTTTTGTGTTTTCTGTTAGTTTTGGACTCCTTTTGTTATTGCTTGTGCACCTGTGAGTTTGTTTCGTCACCATGGTTACTTCATATTTCATCTGCCTTGTACGCACACCTGTACTCATCAGAGGATCTATTTAAGCTTACCTTTGTTATCACTCGTTCTGCGTTTATTGTGTTTGCTGCATGCAACCTGTCAACGTTAGTTTTCTGCCTTGTATTTAGTTTATGCCAAGTGTTTTGACTCACTACGTAAGTGTTTAGCCTTAGCTTCCGCGTGCGATCGGCACGTTGTTCTTTTGTTTGTTCTGTCTTTGGGTAGATTTATGTTTAATGAGTAATAAATCTTATCCTACCTCACGCTGTCGTCCGGAGCCACCCGTTCTGCATTCCGGGAGAACAATCCCGCATAAAGATGCGACCCCCACGTGACAAAAAGTACAAAACTTACAGTATCAACACTTTGTCTGTCAAAAGACAAGACTGGCAGATTCCACCTAATGACAAAGATTTACTTCCTGACTATGGCAACACACAGAGAACAAACTGAAATAAATGCATACTTGTAAATTAGACTTGGAAATGTGAGAAAACAACATATTGCAAAAGGACAGCAACACTGTCATTATCAGTTCAGTGTTGAATAAAAAAGTAGATATTATCAAACAAATTCATAATTAAAAAGTACCAACATTTTATTCCCTTTTACCAGGAATCCGTATAGTTTTGGTTCAAATGTGAAAGAAATAGGACAGCAAAATAATTGGGCCAAACAAAGTTGTGAGTACCAGGATGTTAAGGTATAAGAAATTTTTGCATTCAAGACAGAATTATAACTTATAAGTACAAAGGTGGTGGCCATGTGGTTCTTCCCTCTACCCGCTCATTTGCCAGTCTAATTTTTCATTTATCCATATAGTTCATAATTTCTATGGATTTTGCATTGTTTTCTGCATGTGAAACACTTATCCAAGTACAGGATTAACAGATTTCACACCATGAGAAAATTTCAATCTGGCTTTGTCTGACTTTTTGTAACTTTTTAACACTTATTACTAAGGATTAAAACAACAACCGAGGTGCCAATTTAAGGACTGAAAAGAATACCTGTTGGTATTTACTTTAGAAAATGTAAACATGGCAATGGTGAAAAGAGCCGTGGTGAGCGAAGTAAATACCATGCAGTGGAAAAGAAGCATAAGGTACTACCGCCCCCTTTAAACGACAATGCTAAAATAATCTACAATTCACATAATTTCACATGTAAAAGACATCAAAAGTGCTGCTTAGATTTGTGTTGCCTCATTTATTGTTTAGAAATGGTAAAACACACATCATGCAAGGCAAAGGAGGAGCGAGGAAGACAACAACCAATCTCTCACCACAAGCTTGACAGCGGAGCCTGACATGAATTGTTCACTATGGCCGGGTTTAAACCTCTTACAGAGGCTCACTCAGATGTGTCGAGCTCAGAGCTTGTTTGTTTACTCCAGAAGTGGTTTGACATCAGTACCGCCAGCATAATATTCAGTACCCCCTTTGAAGCCAAAGCTTCTGTGTTGCACAACACTTTGTGCTTAATCCAACTCCCATGAGACGACAACAAAGAGGATGAAGTATTTTTGTTGTCAAGCAGTAATGGACCTTAGACTGGAGGAGCAGCACTGTGAGAAGAACTCATTATCTGCCTTCAGGATGTCAGCAGACAAGAAAAGCTGGTCACAGTTAACAGAAAGGGCGCCTCCTATCTTTTGAAGTATAAGCTAATGGTGTCTATGCAGGGTCTCTGAGAGTATAACAGCTCGTTGTCCCTCGCTACAAACCATTATCTGAAGGACACGTGCGTATCGCACAATGGTACAAAAATATTTTGTATGTATATATGTGAGAGCGGACATTTGTTTGAAGGAAGTTAAAAGCGGAATCTATGCACGAGCCAACATCAGAAAACATTACAACCATACAGTCATGTGTTTAAACGACGTGTTATATCAAAGGTGAAATTAAATTAACTGAATTGCATCAGCTACACTTTGTCTTAACTGTCCATTTTCTTGTTTATACTTTTTCTCCATTGAGTGCCGCATTATTCAATATCACTTTCTGCTTGTGCTTTGGGAGGCGATGTGTTTTCCCACCAACACTTACACATGACACGCGCACGTCGATTGCGCATGTAAAGGAAATTAGCCTAAACGCATTATTGTGTTTACTTTGACAGCTCTAATTAAAAAAAAAAAAGATGTTACATTTTGGGGAATAAATACATGGTTTCGATATGTTTATTGTGTTTAATGACAGTACTTATTTATGGTAAATGGGTTCTACTTATATACAGTAGTGCTTTTCTACCTTTTTTTTTAAGGAACTCAAAACGCTTTGACACTATTTTCCACATTCACACACACATTCACTGCTCATGGACACAACGGACGTGACTCGGATAGTAGAAGGTGGGAATTGAACCAGTAAACCTCAGATTAATGGCACGGCAACTCTCCCACCTTCCCCACGCCGTCCCCGATTTGGAAATATTCAGAGTCATTCAGAGACAATGTAATACCTCTCTAATCTAAACTACACACTAATGAGTGTGTTTGGCCCTTTCCAACAAGACGTCATTACTTCTTGGAACAGGTTTCATGATTAGCTGACATATAGTAAATCTATGCTAAAAGGTCATTGGTCACGTTACTATAGAACTGTATGTGATATAGGAGCGCCAATTTAAAAACTAATTAAAGTCCTGTGCCCTTTTCAAAAATGTTGGTCATTAATTGAGCTAATAAAAGACAGGCCCAGTTTGCAGGAAGATGACTACAACATGCACCATTAGTGAGCCAGTCAGTGAGCATCAGAGGACTAATAGTGGAATATCCAAACTGGAGTTACAGTATAGTAGATAAAAGTGTGTTAAAGGGGAACTGCACTTTTTTGGAATTTTGCCTATCATTCACAATCCTAATATAAGACAGTTTACGGTGTAGCCTGAATCTGTTCTGCCTACTAAGCGCTTAAAATACATCCAAAAACTTCAGACAATATTTTATATACACACTCTAAGCATATATGTAATGTAGTAACAGGGGCATTCATGATAACATGTAATATTATGTATTTTGTTCATTTTAAGCATTGTGATGAATTGTGAATTTCACAAACACATCACATTGTTTACTTTTTCATTCAACAAAATCACTGACTACAATTTAAACTGTCATGCCGGGACTAGGATTGTTTTTTCTTCCTCGATGCAGAGATTATGTGGGACGAGTCAGGCATGGATGTGAGTACATATTTTTTATTAATACACTATAATACAAAAAAAAGGCAAAACAAAGGACGTGCTCGGTGGCGGCTAATAATCTATCCTAAAACTTCAACAAAAACAGCACAATGACATGGCTATCTATAAATAATCAAAAGATGCTATCAAAGATATTCAATAAACAAAAAACTTGCACTGAGGCAAAAAATACAAAGATCTTACGTTGTTCAAATGGTTAACAGCGTGGCAAGGCGTGAAGGTTTGTACGCAAATGCAGGCATGAAGGCATAAGGCAGAATGCAAAGTACTCAGAACGATGAACAGAAAGCAAGTGACATAAATAGTGGCCGTGGTAACTAGAAAAAGGTGTGAGAGGCTGACGACTGACTAGGCGTGACTAGGGGAACCAGGTGGAAACTAATGAGTAGCTATGGTGACCAAGAAAACAAGGAAGTGCAAACGCAAAAAGAGTCCAGAAAACAAAACAAAACGTGATCCAACATAAAACCAGATTAACAGGCATGACACAAACATGATACAACATCATTTACTGTACACAATCTGCTCTCATCTGGATGCCAACTATTAGAATGGGAATATCCATCCATCCATTTTCTAACCCTCCACCTTCTCAGGGTCATGGGGGGTGCTGGAACCTATCTCAGCTACATTTGGCCGGAAGGCGGGGTACACCCTGGACAAGTCGCCAACTCATCGCAGGGCCAACACAGATAGACAGACAACATTCACACTCACATTCACACATTATATTCCCGTTTATCCTAGCAAAGAAAAAAAGAGGGGCGAAACAAAATATTTTTTCATGTCTTTTTTTTTGGGGCCATTTTTTTGGGCTGTCAAAGTGTGCCAACATCTCAGTTCATGTCCACATTCAGGTGAGAGGCATGATTTATAATCTGGAGTTAACTTTCAACAGGTCATAGGCGAGAAAGCAACTCACCCGTTCATGATGTTGATAAAGTAGCATAAGGAAGTTAATTCTGAGTGAGAATGCATGGCTGAAAATAGGTCCTCAACATTAGCGCATATAATAACAATATTGCAAATGAAGCGGTCTGCATTGTGTATTGTTCTTCCCATGTCGTCACAACCCTGCGCGGGGCGCGCACCCACGATCGTCCGACTGAGAGCAATGTGTGCTAGCCACTAGGCCAAAACTCCAAGCTGCCAGCACACTATTTGAAGCTGTTACGGGGGTGAGGTTTACCAACGTACATCAGGTGCAGCCACTCTGGCTGGACCCCAATTACACTGACACTTTATGAATTCACGAAATGTAAATGGAGTACTTTTGGTGCTTTTTGAATGATTAATTATTGGGTTTTATGGTCAGAATAGAGAAAATAGAGAAAATAGACGCAATGACATCGTAGCTCCCATTGGCTCCACTGTAAACATACTTTTATTTACGTTTATGTATAAGATAGAATGCATTAAACAAAAAATAAATCTGTCGTCATGTCTTTCATACCGGTTGTTTACGATAGGCAAAATTTCCCAAAAAGTTGCAATTCCCCTTTAATGTATGGAAGATCATTTGTTGGGTTAAAAATAATGCTCGGTCATACTCAAACCAAACAGCATAAGAATCAAGGCAACGGTGAACAATTTGTCACATACAAAGTTTCTATAAGTTTTTCTGTCCTGTGCGGGAACAACCAAATTTGATATATGTGGAGAAATGTTCCAAAATCTACCACTTTGTGTGCCACTTTGACCTCTGTGACCCGCTGGGTAAATAATGAATGAGTTCCAGCTGGTGTGTGATGCTCTGCGGGATGAGGTGAGAATAAATCCCTCAGCTAAAACTACACACATACACACACACTTTTGCAGTGCAAAGTCACAATGAGGAACATCCCTGACACTGAGCAGCGCAAGGAACCTCACAGCAGATTGGAAATGCGCCGGCAACCAGTTGAGATGCTTTGGAGACGTGTGAATAAATCCTTTTTGCACATGTGCACACCCAATGCAGGGACATGTTTACAATGTGCACGTACACACATATAGATTGATGCTCCTGCTAATCACCCACTCATCTGTGTACTTCACCAAACTGCCAGCACCGCAGAAACACCCGACAAACCAAAGCACAATACAATAAACACACCATCAGCTCCTGATGCTGAAATACTTCATACTCTACAGCTGAGCCAATTGCTTTCATAATAATCAGTCCCGACAGATTGTAAAAGCACTAAAGTTAATTGATTGAAAGCGGATGGGGAACAAAAAAGTCCCTTGAATGAGGTTATCTTTTAGAGCCCTTTGAAGGTGACTGTAAGGTAGAACTGTTTACATTGATAACAACATTGTAGCCCTTTACCGGGCAAATAACTTTACTATTAAAAATTTTTTAAACACATAAAACGTTTTTTCCCCAAACATTTTATTCAAACACGGCCCACAACAAATAAATGTGTGTCATGAGCCGCCTGTCTACTTTTTGTTGCAGGGCCTGGTTTTCGGGCTAACGAGCGGAGCCACCTTTGAACACCTGATACCCATTTCCTCCTGACTACTTTTAAGCCCTCCAGTCCATTCACTAGGTGCCAATTGATTCCTGATGCTTCACCCTTCCAGTCGTGTTCATCTCCTCTGCTCTGGCTCCACTCAGGCTCCTCGTTCCTGTGGCGCTGCCGTGTAGTGTTTAGTTATTCCTCATCACAAAACCTTTTTTGTGCGATTTCCATTTCTCCACATCTTTTGCGCGCATTTTTAGTTGTTTTTCTCACTCTTTTTTGTTATGATTCTTATTCGTTCCATCTCTGCGTTAGTTTCCTACTCCAGCAAATATGACAATGTGCTTTCTCATTGACACATTGTAATGCACTTGATCTTCTAGATAATAAAACAATTAGAAGGAGAGATCATTAGTATTGTCAAACTAAAGAGTTTGTCAATGTAATTTGTGAAGAAATCAGAGCCCCCATGGGTCTCAAACGCAATTTACTTGGGGTCCGATGAAGGTAGATCCTGAAATAAGGTGACAAATAAATACCACATTTCAGTGTTCATCGTGTGAGGCAATGCAAATACAATGAAAATTAAAAATAATGACCAACAAATAATGGTACGGGTTATCAGGGACTGTTAACGCCGGCGGACAGATGTCGCTATGTAACTGCTGACTACATTAAGTTACATTGAGTTCCTTACTTTTCTTTTATCTTGCATCTCTTCGATTTATTTTGTCAGAAAGAGACATATACGTATAATGTCCTTTTTTGTTTTAATTATTGTGAACACAGGGCGCTGGGACAAATGTGTGCTAAGTAGAAACGAGGCAGGCAGCCAGGCACGGAAGAAAACGCTCAATGGCAATGCTGCTGATACTTTTACTTATTGAGAAATTTTTCTCTGCTTGCATCAAGCCCGGTCGATGTTCCGCCCCCGAGGGCCATATACCCCACCGTGATTGGTAGGTTTGTTCAGCTCTGCACACAACACTGTAAAGTGCCATTCATATAAAGGTTACACTTATTGCACATTAAACTTTCATATTAATGTGTGGGCCTCCAAATAACATATAAGGGGTCCTAACTGGTCCACGGGCTGTAAGTTTGAGACCCCTGCTCTAGATCTTGTGCTCATTGGAGGGAGAATATATGCAAGTAATTTAGATCAATTTTGGGGGTAATTTTTGTTCTTCAATGTCTACTTGCATACTTGGAAAACGCCAATTTTGTGCAATTGGCGCTCTGCTTGCCGGGGAAATGTCAATATGCAAGCGGCTACAAAAATTGGAAATTAAACTTATAGTGTATGCATCAGTGAGCATTTGAGTGACCCAGTTACAGGCAGTTGGTATGGGGGAATCCAGTGATTCTTAAACTGTGGTTAATGCACAAGCTTACCTGGGCTGAAACCCACCTCAGCCACCCCCAGGAATGCAATGATTGGTGTTCATAGCCGTCAATTACAAACAGCTCAGCTTCATGTAGCGATTGTGTACTTTGCTCTCGGCTGCGTTGTTTTTTCTTACTGCTCCGAGCTGGGCACAAACACAAGTCACCAATGTGAGAGGCCAGCGTCTGACTTCTGGGCTAAAAGCCCAGGCAGCCTCACGGATTGCCAGCACTATTCCTGAGGTTGACTGGCTTTTTATTACATTCGCACAGACATACATGAGCCGGCCGTGAAGGAGATCTATCCATGAAAAAACTTTCATTAATAATGGGTGATATTTTTGCATTGTTGCTGTTTTGTTGAGTAAAATTATGATTATTTTTATTTTTCAAACGTATTCTTTGGGGCTGGAGGGCAAAACCCTGTCAGTGCGTGGCCACTAGTGGCATTCACTAGTTACAGTATAGTAACTAGTGACACTTACCACTAGTGGTAAGTGTTTTTCACTGGTATGCATGTTGCTATATTAAAACACAGTGTTACTGTTTAAACTGTGTGTAATGTTACTTTGGCCAAACATATTAAATATCCTTGTTAAACATTTGTCTTGCTTTGAGAGAATACTTAAGCCCACTACACTACTATATTTTAATGTCATTATGGTAGTACTTGGAGAGCCAAGTTTTTTTCTGAGCTTTTTTCTGAAGGGTGAGAACCACTGACATATAGTGATGGAAAAATTGCCTGCAGGTCACCAGTAAGTGTGCAAGCCGCATATTGAGGGACATGGAAACAATAAAAAAGGTTATAAAGATATTTCAGAACCTCTGACATATATCAGTAACGTATTGTTTCAAACCGGCAGATTCCCAGACAAAATGAAAATCGATAAATTTGTACCGATTTTTAAGAGGGAGACAAACACCAGTTTACAAACTGGAGACCTGTTTCCTTACTTCTATTTTTGTATTATTATTGAAAAGCTATTTAACAACCTATTGGCATGAATGAATAAAAGTGGAACACTAATAAAAAAACACTAATAGAAAACCAATACGGATACAGCAGCAACATCTCAACATTGATGGCTTTAATTTTTAGGGAATCCATCCATCCATCCATTCGGGGTTGCAGGGGGTGCTGGAGCCTATCTCAGCTGCATTCAGGCGGAAGGCGAGGTACACCCTGGACAAACTGCCACCTCATCACAGGGTTAGTAGGGAATACACAGTGATTTTTGGTCCAGAACATATTTTGCTTTATTCATTATTGACGTGTTTTTTGCTACTTTATGTTCTATATTTTTCACATGAGGTTTCCAGTTCTTTTTATATTTTCTACTGCTTGATAATGTTACCATATCTGACTTATTTTGTAGAAATATGGAAAAATAACTGAAAAAGTACTTTCATTCACTAATAATGTTACAAAATGATCAGTTAAAATGATACATAATATTGGATAAAAATAATATTCAAACCCTTATTTATTGAAAAAAAATATTGAAATTCAATGACTAGGTGCATTTGCAAACAGTAGAAATTATGTACAAAGCAAACTAGGGCTGGGCGATATATCGATATACTTGATATATCGCGGGATTGTCTCTGTGCGATATAGAAAATGACTATATCGTGAGATTCGACAAAACGTTCTCACACAGTTGCTTGTAGCTGCGTGCATTACACTGCATGCGTTTCCCATTCTTTCTTGTCTCTCCTTCTCACAGAGACTTAAAACAAGCGCACCTTCTTATATATGTCACGTTTGCAATGTCACACGTTCCCGCGAAGCAGACAAGTAGCGACATAGTAACAATAGCTGTGATGCTAGCGGTGCGGTGCGAGTGGTAATATGAGAGAAAGAAAGTGCAAATGTGGTAACAAATGAAGGAAGAATTAATTCCCAAGAAAAACAGTCAGGGTCCATTGTCCTGTGGTGGTTTGGTTTCAAGTGGGACGATGTTGAACAATTATGCGGCAAAAGTGTTGGTACAAAAAGTAGCACCACTGCGAAGGTAGCATCATTTGAAAAGTCACCCGCTAGAGAATGAAGAGTGATTGAAACTCTGCATGTCAACATCTCTGTTCGGTGCCACACCAACGAAATGCCAAAGCAACTATTTCCAGATCAACACCGTATGAAAAAATAGTCAACAACAGAAGGACATATTGTCCGCAGGAACCTACCTCATAGCAAAGGACATATATTATTGGATTTTCTATAATGCAGCTCATTTTTATTTGACAGTTATTGAAATATCTTGTGTGACATGCACAAAAGTGCTCTTTATTTGTTTTAAACTATTGTAGTGGGGTTCTGTACAAAAAGTACACTTTAATTTAGTGTTGTTTTGATACATCATCTGAGTGACATCATGCACAAAAGTGCACTAATAGCTTGTTTTAAAATGTATCTGACAATCTTGCACTTTCAGTTTTGGAAATGACATTAATGTTTGTGACACTGATTAATAACTGTTTAATAAATACAGTTTTGGTAAACTGACTTAGTTGTGATTTTCCTCTCTGCATGAAAGTTTAAAATAAGCAAATATTTATGAAGTATGAACAAGAATGTTTAAATGTAGACACATAAACGCATCATACTGCTGTGATTATATGCATCAAGTTTTCATTCAAGGCTTAGGCAAAATATCGAGACATATATCGTGTATCGTGACATGGCCTAAAAATATTGAGATATTAATAAAAGGCTATATCGCCCAGCCCTAAAGCAAACTATAACCTGCTTCCCAGAAATGTACAACAATTCCTCTCGAAAAGAGGAGAAATGCTATTTAAGGGAAAAATGTAAATTAAAACATTTGTATGCTAGTACAACAAACCTTTAGTATATTAGTATGTGGAATTAAATTATGGAATGGATCAAGTAAATAAACCAAACCATGTATTAATATGGTCCATTTTGTTCACACTAAGTGTTTACAAGGTACAAAAAGAAGATTCCGATAAATATCTTGAACCACTTTGAAATTTGAGATAATCTTATTCATTTCTATATGAATAAACTTATTTATTTATTTTTTGAGAACTTCATTTAAATTGTGTACAAATTGAGAAAAGGATGTATACAAATGTTTTTGTAATTGCTGTGAAATGGAAAGGGGGTGGGATTAAATAAAATCTGCTTTTTTCTACTCTTTTTCAGACGTGTTAATTTCTGTATGCTTGCTCAAGATAAACTTAAACCATCACAAAAGTTACATCTAGTTTGCGCTTGTTGCATGGCTGTGAGACCATGCATCGTTCTATCATCTGTGCCCGCATGCCTTACTGTAAGTAGTTTTGGACAATATTCCCCCTAATTTTTCAATATGCCTTAGGAAACACACAAACACCCTGAGCATTTAGAGGACGACATGTGAGCAACATCAGACGTGCACACTCTCGCCACACCTGCATTACACCTCTCCCAAACCTGACATAAGTGAAATGTCTTAATATAATAATCATTTAACAGCAATCCTTTTAATTATATTATATTCTAATGTAAATGATTTTGCCCACCGAAAATGAAAATAAACAATCATGTTTTTCATTGGCAATATGTTGTATCGTTGGGTGCTGTAAGAATTTGAGACGTGTGCCCTTTTAGAGATCACATTTTGCTCACCTTGAAACACTCACATTTTGCCATACTTGCCAACCCTCCCAGAATTTCCGGGAGACTCCCGAAATTCACCACCTCTCCCGAAAACCTCCCAGGACAAATTTTCTCCCGAAAATCTCCCGAAATTCAGTCAATCAGGTCCGCATGGAGCTGGAGGGGGCCTGGCCTCCAGCTCCATGCGGACCTGATTGACGTGTCGACAGCCTGTTTTCACGTCCGCTTTCCCACACTATAAACAGCGAGCCTGTTTATGACGTTATAACTGTAGAATTATCGAGGGCGAGTTCTTGGTTTCTTATGTGGGTTTATTGTTAGGCAGTTTCATTAACGTCCTCCCAGCACGGTAACAACACACAACAACAGCAGTCACGTTTTTGTCTACCATAAAGAAGTTTGTCTGCCGTAAACAGCAATGATGTGACACTCTTAAACAGGAATTGTTTGGCCGTTTCATTAACGTCCTCTCAGCGCGGTAACAACACACATCAACAGCAGTCACGTTTTCGTCTACCGTAAAGCAGTTCGTCTGCCGTAAACAGCAATGATGTGACACTCTTAAACAGGACAATACTGCCATTTACTGTACATGCATATGTGACAATAACATCAACGGCTTTTAGAGAGTGCAGTGCAGTGCACAACCGCGCACACAACAAGGAGACGAAGCAGAAGAACGAGGAAGATACAGCCATGGCGACGCCGACGACGAGTAAGATGAAGAAATACGCTTGTACGTTCCAATATAAATATATATACTGTATATATATATATATATATATATATATATATATATACATATATATATATATGTATTTATATACATATATATATATATATATATATATATATATATATATATATATATATATATATATATATATATATATATAAGAAAACCGGTCAATCTTTGCTTCCTGAGGAAGATCTTCACTGCCAAGCACTTGGTAGTCCACTACTTTTTCCCGGAGGCTATCCAGGTCCAATCACAGCTGCTGCTTGGAACGTAGAAGCGTATTTCTTCATCTTACTCGTCGTCGGCATCGCCATGGCTGTATCTTCCTCGTTCTTCTGCTTCGTCTCCTTGTTGTGTGCGCAGTTGTACACTGCACTCTCTAAAAGCCGTAGATGTTATTGTCACATATGCATGTACAGTAAATGGCAGTATATATATATATATATATATATATATATATATATATATATATATATATATATATATAATCTAGTGATGACATTTCATGATTAATAGCCATAAATGAGCATTCTTAATACATGGCACTAGAATAAGCAAGAATCTGATTGTGGAGTTTGGTTGTATATGTAGGGCCCGATCGTGTTGCCAAAATAAGAATTTGCATGCAGTATTTAACGCTAAATGCTTTCTCCGCTATAAACTAACCTGCAAAACACACATAACGAGCAGTTAATGATATTGATCGGTTGCATGTGAACTGCATTATTGTGTCGACCTGGGAGTTACAGTTATTTTTTGGTCTTGGAGTTGTCTGACTGTTTTTGTTGCTGTGATCGAATCACTGGCTGAGTTGAATGTGTGTATTTTGGCGCAAATGAAAAAGAGTGCGGTTGCTGTCAATCCGACAAAGTTTTTTTTTTTTTGTGTGTGATTACAGCAAATTTACAATTTTTGCTAGACATGAGTTTTGTTGCTGATGTTTTGGAGTGATTACGGCCAACAGTAATCAGTTTTGCTCAACAAAATGATTGTTGATGCAAACTACCTTGTTCTTCGTCTTAACACGTCTCATTGTTTTAACTGTTGTGACCAGCTGTTGTCACCCATTGCAAAATGGTACAGAATAAACAGTGTTGTGTTTGTTTAGAGTTTGAGTTGGATTTCGGATTTGGATTTTGTGCGCTGCATAGATTTTCCGTGCGCAGAGGTCACAGGACCATTGCGTAATCGTGCAGGCGCGCAACTTAGAGGGATCATTGGTCGTGGAAACTAAATCACAGTGCAGTGTACAGAACTGATTTGTAACAAGTAACAGTTTTGTTGTAGAGGAAAATGTGTTTATTTGAAGGGGGGTGTTTCCATATTTAAGTCAATAATGCATCGGAAAATACGATTTTGGAGTGGGCGTGGTCGGCGTGTCTCCTGCGGTAAGGGTGTGTGCAGGAGCCCACTACGAAGCAGCTGACAGGTGAGTGGATTCCCCAAATGAAGTGGGTTATCTAATAGAATAGAATAGAAAGTACTTTAATGATCCCTGGAGGAAATTCAGCACCACAGTTCGCTCACAATAGACAATAATAATAATATATAATATATAACATATATTATATAATATATAATATATGAATATTTTACATATATTCTACATTTAAGTGCAGCCAAGAAGGAACATATGCATTATACAGTCTGATGGCTGTCGGTATGAAGGACCTCCTGTGTCGTTCCGTGTTACATTTTGGGAATCTGAGCCTTCCACTGAACGTGCTTATTCTCTCCGCAAGGTCCGAGTGAAGTGAGTGGGAGGTGTTGTCCATAATGGCTAGGAGTTTTGCTAGACTTCTTCTCTCCGACACCACTGCCAGAGAGTGTAGCTCCACTCCCACCACATTACTGGCCTTCTCTACCAGTCTACCTGTCTCCATTATTAGCAGCGTCCAAGGCCATGAGGGGAAAAGACGAGAGACAGACAGAGAGACACGCAGACTAGAGGAGATGAGGGGCGAGAGAGCGCTGAAAAGCCAGAGAGAGAGAGAGACTCAATAAAAGACATGGTTGCATCCTAAACTGGAGGTTCCATCCCTATTTGGCCCAACCACAGAGGACCCACACAGAGACTTCCTCAAAGATTTTTCATATTTAAAAAAAAACATATAAACATAGGGAAAATGTCAGAATTTGTAAGTATTTTAATTAGAAACGTTCAGGCATTATTCTAAAGCAGGGGTCTCAAACTCAATTTACCTGGGGGCCACTGGATGCAGAAACTGGGTGAGGCTGGGCCGCAAGAAAATATTTCTTTAAAAATCTCGAATTCACTTTTTAATGAATTCACCTTTTATGAATGGCTTTCCCGCCCTAGTAACATACTTGCCAACCCTCACGATTTTTCCGGGAGACTCCTGAATTTCAGTGCACCTCCCGACAATCTACCGGTGCAACCATTCTCCTGAATGTGTCCCAATTTTCACCCGGCCGATATTATTAAGGGCTGCCGTGACTGAACTGCCTTTAACATCCTCTACAACAGTGGTTCTCAACCTTGTTTGAGAGATGTACCTCCTGTGAACATTTTTTTAATTGAAGTACCCCCTAATCAGAGCAAAGCATTTTTGGTTGGAAAAAAGAGATAAAGAGGTAAAATCCAGCACTATGTCATCAGTTTCTGATTTTTAAATTGTATTGTGCAAAAAATTGCTCATTTGTAGTGGTCTTTCTTAAACTATTTGGAAAAAAAGATATAAAAATGATTAAAAAACTTGTTGAAAAATAAACAAGTGATTCAATAATAAATAAAGATTTCTACAAATAGAAGTAATTATCAACTTACAGTGCCCTCTTTGGGGATTGTAATAGAGATCCATCTGGATTCATCAACTTCATTCTAAACATTTCTTTACAAAAAAAGAAATCTTTAACATCATTATAGTCAGCATTGTCGCTGGCGTCCCACTGAATGTGAATGTGAATTTATGGAACGTGTCCACAAAAAGTCTAGCTGTCAACACTGAATGTTGGATTATTGTATTATTTTTTCACAGTTTATGAGCTTACATTCATATTTTGTTGAAGTATGATTCAATAAATATATTTACAAAGGATTTTTGAATTGTTGCTATTTTTAGAATATTTTTTTAAAATGTCACGTACCCCTTGGCATACCTTCAAGTATCTCCAGGGGTTCGCGCACACCCTAAAAGAGGACTACTGCTCCACTACATGTCATCGCGCACGCTTTATGATCACACAACCAATGTGCCAGCTCCGTAACATGCTGTATGAGACTTGTGCAGAACAACTTACGCGGCTGCTAGACGTACTTGGTCAACAGCGCTAAAGGTCACACTGAGGGTGGCTGTATAAACAACTTTAAAACTGTTAAAAAATATGCGCCACACTGTGAACCGACACCAAACAAAAATGACAAACACATTTTGGGAGAATTTCCGCACCCTAACACAACTTAAACACAAGATAACAAATATCCAGAACACCTTGCAGCCCTGACTCTCCCAGGCTACAATTTACAACACCTCAACCGACGCAAGTAGGGAGGGTGGGTGGTGGGGGATTGGTGGTAGCGGGGGTTGGGGGGGTAAATAATAGCCCGGAAGACTTAAGGCTGCATGGGATTCTGAGTAAATGTTCTGTTGTGTTTATGTTGTGTTATGACGCGGATGTTCTCCCGGAATGTGTTTATCATTCTTGTTTGGTGTGGGTTCACAGTGTGGCACATATTTGTAACAGTGTTAAAAGTTTTTTTTATGGCCACCCTTAGTGTGACCTGTGTAGCTGTTGACTAATATGTCTTGCAATAACACATGTGTGTTTTACGTAGGTAAATGCAACATACAACTGGGCTTGCATGTTGTCAGTTCAGGATGTAGGGGGCGCCAAAGGCAGTACCTTTATGGCACTTCCTGAATAATGTTGATGTGGTAAAAATCGACGGGGTCTTTGAGAAAATTGGTGCCCTGAAATTCAGAGGTCTCCAGGGAAAATTGGGGATGTTGGCAAGTATGACGGTGTCAAGCGGCATTCAGTTTAAACTCGCGGGCCGCACAAACATTAAAAAGGCCTATCAAAGTGCAGGCCGCATATAAACGTCTCGCGGGCTGCAATTGGCCCGCATGTTTGAGACCCTTGTTCTAGAGTCTCTCCTTCAAACCCTTCATCCACACCAAAATTCACTCTGACGTCCTTCCCTCACATCAGGTGTCACCCTGTGATTCTAATTTAATGATCACAAAATTGATTGCCCGCCGCGCAGAAGGTCCTCAGGGGATAACGTGCTGAAATCCAGACGTGTCCATTGTTTGTATCAGTTAAGGATCACCCGATGGAGAGTAATATGGGTTCAGATGGATGCGGACATGTGTACATCTCCATGGCAACTTCATGATAAGAGCAGCCAAACAACTCAAAGGTTGTCAAGTTACAGCAGGGCAACTTGAGTCAACGACTGTATATAAAGCTTGGTAGATTGCATTATCTGGTGGTCAGCTCACTCTCTAAAATGCTTTATTTGCATTGAAGATGAAAAACAAAACAGCCACTACCATCACAGTGACGCACAGGGTCACCTTCCTGCTGATGGGACTCAAGGAGGCCATAAAAAGACGCTCTCCTCTCTTGTAATTGTCTGTTGTTAGATACTCAATGTGTTGCTAAGGGCTTGAGTGGGGTAACAGCAGGAGTCGGCACAGATAGCCCACTCAGGAACAAAGTGCCATGTGCAGACAGAATAGGAAGGCTGTGGGTGAGAGGGGACCGTTAAATAGAAGCCTAGAAGCTGTCTGAAATGAAGTGTATCAGTATAGTCCTGAATGTGCTCAGTGCAGTGGCGTCACTAGGCCTATTTTAGAGGGGTTTTCAGACCTCCTAAAAGTATTAAGCCCCTGTTAATAGTTAGGTGTTTCATTTAAATGGGACCTACGATGATTTTAGTCTGCATTTGAAATACTTCCTTGGGAGACAATATGTATTGGATATGTTTTGATTTGAATTTTGCTCGACAGTCACTTTTATAATCCATTTTTTGAGTCTGTCTGCAAGATGTTGGATTCTGGAGGAATTCCCAGATTGCAAATGAAACAACGTCCCACCCTCTCAAAGTATGATAATTTATCTTTTGAAAATGAACAGTGTTTAAATATGTATCTTAAAGTCCAACCATTCATCCAATTTCTACCGTTTGTCCCGTTCGGGGTAGCGGGGGGTGCTGGAGCCTATCTCTGCTGCATTTGGGCGGTAGGCGGGTTATACCCTGGACAAGTCGCCACCTCATCACAGGGCCAACACAGATAGACGGACAACACTCACGCTCACATTCACACACTAGGGACCATTTAGTGTTGCCAATCTACCTATCCCCAGGTGCATGTTTTTGGAGGTGGGAGGAAGCCGGGGTATCCAGAGGGAACCCACGCAGTCACGGGGAGAACATGCAAACTCCACACAGAAAGATCCCGAGGGCAGGATCGAGCCAAGGACCTTCATAATGTGAGGCAGACGCACTAACCCCTCTTCCACTGTGCAGCCATGCCTTAAAGTTGTCACCGCTATTTTAAGAAGACCAATCACAAAACAGTGCTTCCTGAAAAGATGGTAAGAAAGACGTAAAACATAATCTATGCAAGAAAGTTGTCCAAAGAACCATCATTGCATGTTATGTAGACCGCAAAAAAGGGTTTTAATTTTTTTTTTTATAAATGTTTTTATTGAATTTGACAGGTCTTACAATGTACAATAGAACAGTCAACACATTTTCCCCTTTTTTTCCAAACCACTTCCAAGAACAGCAACCCAACCCATACTCCATACACACATAAACCCCCCTCCCCCCCAGGTCCTACATAAGTTAAAAGGTACAGTCATAAATAGAAAATAATTAGTACATCACTTTCTTCTCAGCATAGGCAGATAGTAAATATACACCAGGAATAAATATAAAAAAATAAATAAAAAGAAGCTGGTTTATGAAAGGTGAACTTTTCATGTGTCCTGTAGCCCCAAACAAAATACAACTTCTCAGGTGCACCCCTAAGATTGAACTTTATTTTTTCCAGATCTAAATACATCATAAGGTCTTTAAGCCATAAGGAGGCTTTGGGGCAGAAAGGTGACTTCCACTCCAGCAAAATTCTCTTACGTGCTAATAAGGATGCAAAGGCGATACTATCCTTAAATTTTCTCTTTATTTGGGGATCTGATACCGTCCTAAAAATAGCCATTTCTGCACATGGTGTCAGATTTAAATCCAGTGCCTTAGCAAGGTGTTTGAAAATAGTTGTCCAGTAATCAAGCAAATGGGGACAAGACCAAAACATGTGCGTCATGTTAGCGGGTGACATGTGACATCTGTTACAAGTATCCGAGATATTGGGATATATTTTGGAGAGTTTGGAATTAGTGAAATAAATACGGTGGACTACCTTAAATTGTATTAAATTAAGCCTTGAACAGGATGTACTGTTGTTAATTTGGGTTAAGGCAGAATCCCAATCTCCATCATCTATGGATCTGCCAAGCTCTTCTTCCCAATTCCCTCTGATTTTATCAAGAGATGTTTTACCAAACTGGGAGATTAAGGTGTAGATTTTGGAAATTAGGCCTTTTTGATTTGTGGGTATATCTAAAATTGAATCAGTTAGCGAATTTGGTGGAGTATTAGGGAAAGAGAGACTATTTGATTTAACAAAATTACGAACTTGAACGTATCGAAATAAGTGAGATTTTGGTAGGTCAAATTTTTCACATAGTTCACTGAAACTAGCGAAAACATCACCAATATATAAGTCTTTTAGCCTGCTAAGGTTTGACTGCTTCCATAGAGAAAACGCTACATCTGTGCTAGGAGGGAGAAAGAGGTGGTTATTATGAATGGGGCTATGGTTGGATAAGCCCTGCAGGCCGAAAGTATTTCTAAATTGAGACCAGATTATAAGGGTAGAAATGACAATTGGACTACAAGTAAATTGGGATGGTCGATAAGGTAATTTTGATGTAAGCAGATCCAAGAGTGAGGTAGAACAGGAACTAGCTTCAGATTTGCACAAGATTAATTCAGGTTCTTGGATCCAGAGAGTCACTTTGTGTATGTTAGCTGCCCAATAGTAGTGTTTTAGATTAGGGAGTGATAAACCACCTACGGACCTATGCCTTTGCAGGAATTCTCTCCTAATCCTGGGAGTCTTGCCTTTCCATATAAAGGATGAAATGAGTTTGTTTATTATGCAAAAAAAGGATTTGGGTAAAAAGATAGGCAAACATTGAAACAGATACAAAAATTGAGGAAGCACATTCATTTTGACGCAGTTTACCCTGCCAGCTATAGTTATGTGTAAATCATTCCACCTTTCCAAATCTAATTTAAGTTTGTCGATTAGGGGTGGAAATTTGTCCTTGTAGAGAGCTGGTAGCCTACGACAAATATGTACACCTAAGTACTTGAAGCTGTTCCTGGACATTCTGAATGGGAAATATCCATCAGGGATCTCAAGGGCCAAATTATTCACAGGGAAGCATTCACTCTTAGCGAAATTCAATTTATAGCCAGAGAATGATCCAAAATTGTTAAGCAATTCAATAATATTTGGAACGGTAGAGAATGGATCAGATATAAACAATAGTAAATCATCTGCGTATAGAGAATGTGTGAGTTCTAGACCGCATCTATGGATTCCTTTACTGATACCAGCCGATTTAAGAGCAATGGACAAGGGTTCGATTGCAGTAACGAATAATAATGGGTTTAGAGGGCACCCCTGGCGTGTGCCTCTGCCAAGTGTGAAAAATTGGGATAACATACCATTTGTGCTTACGGCAGCCCTAGGAGAAGAGTATAAAAGTGCTATCCAAGATATATATTTGGACCCAATGTTAAACCTCTTTAAGACCTCTAATAAATATCCCCATTCCACCCTGTCGAAAGCTTTCTCCGCATCCAAAGAGACCACCACTTCTGCCGTCTCCTCGGATGCTGGAGAGAAAATAATGTTAAGAAGGCAACGAATGTTGGAAAAAGAGTGTCGGTTTTTCATAAACCCAGTTTGGTCAGGTGATATGATGTTTGGTAAAATTGATTCAAGGCGAAGGGCCAGTGCTTTAGCTAAAATCTTATAATCAGCGTTTAAGAGCGAGATGGGACGGTAAGAACTACAATCAGTCTCTTTTGCTGATTTTAATAATAAAGTTATTGACGCTTCGGTGAGAGTTCGAGGCAAGGTACCCCGATCCAGAGAGTCATTGTACATATTTAAAAGGAGAGGAGTCAGTTTATCTGAGAATTTTTTATAGAACTCTGTAGGATAGCCATCTGGGCCAGGGGCCTTGCCGCTCTGCATTAGTTTAATTGAATCTACAATTTCGCGGCTCACTAAAGGTTGATCCAAAGCGCTCTCTTGAGTAGTAGTTATGGATGGAAATTTCAAGTTATCCAGGAAACTCATCATGATTGTTTTATCAACAGCGCATTGTGAAGTATACAGTTCAGAGTAGAATGATTTGAAGGTGTCATTAATGACTGAAGGAATGACTGTTAGTTCACCTGTGGGGGTTCTGATTTGTCGAATTTGCCGAGATGCTGACTGGCTTTTAATTTGACGTGATAGAAGGCGCCCTGCCTTCTCACCGTGCTGATGGCTGTTTGTCCAATTATGTTATACTTGCCATGAGCTGCTCCTGTTTTTGTCTTCTCAATTTGTTTTGTCTTGCTGAATAAGAAATAATCTCTCCCCGGACTACCACCTTTAATGTCTCCCAGAGTAAAGATGAGGATATGGAAGTAGAGTTGTTGGTGACAAGGAAATCATCTATCGCTTTGGAAATTGTTTTGCAGAATCCGTCATCATTGAGTAGTGTGCAATTAAACCTCCATGGAGTCTGCGTTTTTTTAAAGAGTGTAAACGAAAGATCAAGTAACAATGGAGCATGATCAGATATCACTATTGTTGAATATTCTACATTATCGACAACCGGAAGGAGATTATCATCTATGAAAAAGTAGTCAATCCTTGAAAAAGTTTTATGGACCTGGGAATAAAAAGAGAATTGTTTTTTATCTGGGTAAAAAAAGCGCCACGGGTCCACACAACCTATTTGACTCATGAGTTTTGAAATTGTTTTGGCCATTTTTAATGGGAGGCCCTGCCTTGGACTAGATTTGTCTAGCAACGGGTCTATTGCACAGTTCAGGTCCCCCCCAATATTAAGCGATGGGAACTAAGGTCAGGCAAAAATGAAAACACTTTCCTAATAAATGCTTCATCATCCCAATTGGGTGCATAAAGGTTGGCAAGGACAACAGACATTGTTAAGAGAACCTGAGACTATTACAAAACGACCTTAATGGTCAGTTATGACATTTGTTGGGCTAAATTGGGTTCTTTTGTGTATTAAAATAGCTGTACCCCTTGCTTTGCTGCTAAAATTTGAGTGAAAAGATTGTCCAACCCATGAGGCCTTTAATCTATGGTGATCCTTAGTGGTCAGGTGAGTCTCTTGTAGGAAAGCAATTTCAGTTTTAAGATGTTTTAAATGGGAAAATACTCTACCTCTTTTGACTTGGCCGTTGATCCCTTTAACGTTCCAAGAAATAAATCTCAAGCAAGATAACCCTTTTTTGTTTGTATTAGCCATAATCACATTTGTAAAAAATATGGTGAGATGACACAATGCCTTGTAGAAGGAAGTGGAATTAACATACAGACAGGACTAAAAGAAAAAACAAATTTGTAGGACCTAACATACAAAAACCCCAAAACAAAACCCATAGAAACAGAAAACAAATAAACACTCCTAAACCACCCTAAGCTTGTTCTAAGAACTAGAACTAGCTGCGGGACTCCATAAACTCTGTTACTTCCGTATAACATTAATCTGTGCACTAATATCACCAAGCAGATAGGGCTCCTGTATCTGCAAGTGTGTCTATAATGTACAGTAGGTGCCACTTAAATAGAAATAGCCGCCATATTGGCAGCAAAATTATATATAGAAAATAATAATGGGAGAGGAAAAAAATAAATAAATAAATAAATAAATAAAGTATCCTCTCTTAAATAAAATAGATAAATAAAAATAAATAAATAAATAGATAAATAAATGATGATGATAATAACAATAATAAGTAGCCCCTGGTAAGTGACCGTTTCAGACTGAAAAAATTAGATAAAATAGAGAAATAAAAATTCCAATTTATAATATTTAAGGTAGTCATAACTTTTAAGGAAAAAATTAAGAGAAAAGGAAAAAAAAAAAAAAAAAGATAGAAAAGTTGCAGTGCAAAAATTGACCGACAGATATAACCATACCTCAAATAAGTTGCACAGCAGGATGATTAGTTGCAAGCCTGAATGAACAATGTCCATTGTTTTTCTGACGCACCCGTTAATGTCCTCTTCAACGTACTTTTGGCCTGAAACGCCTTCTATACAAAGTCCTCTTCCACTAACCTGTGGGAGCGATGCGCTCGTCGTACAAGTCCTGGGCTTTTTCTGGAGAATCAAAGTACAAGTTTTCATTTCTGACGGACACCTGGAGACGGGCGGGATGCAGCAAGCGGAACTTTATTCCTTTCAGGTAGAGCATATTTTTGACGGGGTTGAAAGCAGCTCGTTTCTTGGCCAAAGCAGGGCTGATGTCTGGGTAAACTCTCAGCTCGGTGCCGCGGTAATCCAGCTTGTGTTGTCTGGTCCATCTGAGGAATTTTTCTTTCTCCTGGAAACGGAGAAATTTAACGATGAAGGTCCGCGGTTTTCCGGCGCCAGCATCCAGTGGTCTGAGACCAAGGGAGCGGTGAGCTCTCTCTATCTCCGGTGGGCTGCTGAAAACATCAGGACCCGTTATCGCCATCAACAAGTCAGACGCAAATTTGGTCGGATCCTGTTCTTTCTCGCTTCCCTCTGGGATGTTGATAATTCTCAAATTGGAGCGGCGAGACCGGTTCTCGAGGTCGTCCACTCGTTCCAGGAGCACCGTAGTTTGGGACTGTAGAGACTTCACAGCGGCTTCCATCTCGGTGAGTTTTTCAAAGTTTTCACCCCCTGTGACTTCGGCTTTAGTCAGACGGCTGTTAAATGACGTCACCTGTTGTCCTAATGAATCGACTGATTGCTTCAGGGACTCAGTCGACTGTTGAATCAAAAAAGTCATATCAGCCTTGAAGCTATCGCGCTGTTTATTGAGGAGAGCCTTGATGTCGTTCTTGGTGACTGGGTCAGATTGACCCTCGAGTTCGGCTCTCTTGTCTTCCGACCCTGAAGCTGCTGCGGCCGCCATGTTAGCTAGCTTAGCTGAGACGCTAGCTGCTCGAGTTGTTGCTGTTGTCGGCTTTGTCTTCGAGTTGCTCATTTGCGTCGCAATAACCACAGTATTTCGCACAAAAAAAGGGTGCGTCAGCCAAAAAGAAAAAACAACACCATAAAGTAGTTAGACTTAAAGAGTAGATGAAAAGTTTGACCGGAGCCCTCCTCTCGCACGTCTGTCCCCTACCTCATCAGACCGGATGTCAAGAAAGGGTTTTAAATGTTGAAAAAATATAGTATGACCCTTTTCATTTCTAAATAAGTACATGCAAGCTCACGCCAAAATACATGAACCTTATGATTTGACACTTTGGCATTGTTTAAAATGAGCATCAAACATTGCAACGTTTGTTTAAGGTCACATTTTCCCTGCGACCCTTAGTGTGTTCAAAACAGCGGCATCGCCAAACCGATTTCACTGGGGTACGAGCCAGTATGGATCTGCAGTGCCCCAGTAAACATTTCACCAATAAAAAAAAAAAAATCACTTCAGTGTTTCAAGTCTACATAGCTTAGACTAAAACGCACATACTACTTAGTATGGTAATTGATTGCTACTGTATTCACTCCACATAAACAATGCCCACATGGCTAATTAATATGGTAATTTATTTGCGTGTACAGACTTCAGCAGATAAAGAGAAAGAGAGAAAGAGAGAGTGAGAGGGGATGAGAATCACAGCGTGAGGGAGGTAACGTTAGTCAACAACAATTTGTTAATTATATTATTCTTATTTTGATTTGACCCGAACTGTATCTCCTAGATGGATATCAGAAAGTTATTTGCCCACAGCAGGGATGAAGCAGCGGAGAATGAGAGAAGTAAGTGAAGTCATAGCACAGTAGACTTGTCATGTTGATTAGTTTGTCTTTGACTAAAATAGTCTTGTTTTGTCACTAGAAAAATGGCTCCAGTTAAAGCATCTGGTTTTGTTGCCAGAAGAAATAGTTCAATTTCTGTATATGTCACCAGAAAGATGGCAAAAAATATCATGTTTTATTGCCCCAATTAGATTTAAAAAAATATATTTCCATGTCTGTCCTGACAAAATGGAACAACAAAGTGCTGGAAGAGGTGAGGGAGGGATGAAAGTTGATGAGTTGACTATCAATGAATGATGTCCTAATCATGTTTTTTTTTGTTTTTGTTTTTTTTCAATTTTTTGCCTCCGAGTCTTTTGATTTTGAATAATGATGGCAGAAATACAAAACCTCCCATATGATGAAAAAATAAAAAATAAAAATTGGGGGTAAAACAAAAAACATTTTCTTACTGTAAGTTTCTTGCAGAATGCTTTTTTGTCAGGTGACCTTTTTCACAAGGAAGGGTGGGTTACCTTTGTGAACAGAGCAGGTTTTGCTATTCCTATAATCTCATGTGAAAACTGAACATCATAAAAATGAAGATAGGAGACTTTGAACTACGGATATATTTGTAGGAAGTTGATAGGCCTCAGAGAGAGATGACACAGAGAGTAGACACTAAGAACCAAATGCATTACCATTTCAGATCTGCCTAATTTTCTTATGATAAATAGGTCAGATGTTGTTTTTTTTCACACTCATTAACTCAGGTGTACCCCAGTACAGTAGTAGGTCTATTGATGCCCCTGGTTCAAACCATTCCGTTTATCTGTGCAGAAAACACCAACATATCTGAAATCCAGACCTCAAAGGCCATGAAGCCAGGCTCCATGCCGTTCCTGCAGCTAGTGTGTAAATTCAAAGCACACACAGTGGACTAATACAGCCTACTTTAGACAAACAAAAAGAAGGAATCTGGGGGAAGACACAGGACTCTGCTGTTTAGGGATTTGCACTCTTTGCCATCCAAAATACATACTTTGTATTCCGAGGCGGATTTAGGATTGAAGAAGATTCTGGTATTAGCCCAGATTAATTTTTAGCATTTGAAAAAAAACATTTTGTATTTATTAATTATATGGTACCTCAACTTTAAATGTTTGCTCACTTTAAAAAGGGTACTGAACTACAGAGTCGACAGGCCATGACGTCAAGAGTGTCCGACGGAGCGGGAGACACAGCGGAGTGAGTCAGAGAGCGAGACACGTGTGATTGAGCTAATAAAAGTATCCACGTTATAAAGTACAGCTGGACTCACGTATATCATTTAGTAATGAGACTTGGTGTCAGAAGTCCTGTAGTTAATGTGGAGTGTGAGCCAAGTGAAAAGATAGTTTGTACGCATCAGTGGAGAAAGAAGTTAAGAACAACATGAGCGAGGGGGACGGAGCCGCTGCAGCGCCTGCACGACCACCAAACGCACCGGTGGTTGCCGTGGGACCGTGCGATACTACGTTCAACATCCAGCCACCAGAATCCTTAGACTTTATAAATCCACAAGAGTGGGACAAATGGATCCGGAGATTCAAAAGATTTCGCCTGGCAAGTAACCTAAATGCAAGCTCCAAGGACAATCAAGTGAACACATTGATTTATTGCATGGGGGACGTGGCGGATGATATTCTCTGTGGGTTAAATCTGACGGGCGCTCAAAGACGTACATACCAGGGAGTGCGCGAGGGATTACAAGACTTCTTTGTTGTGAAGAAAACGTTATCTACAAGTGTGCTAAGTTTAACATGCGCAAACAGAACAAAGGGGAGAGTGTGGATTCGTTTGTCACTGCACTATATGTGCTGGTGCAGCATTGTAGTTACGGGATGCTAGACAATAAACTGTCAGAGACAGACTTGTCGTCGGATTGCAAGACAAGGGGCTGTCTGAATGCATGCAGTTGGACGCGGATCTGAACTTGGATACAGTCATAAGAATGGCACGAAAGAGCAAGGAGACGAAAAGGCAGCAGTCTACTCCCCGAGGGGACACCACCAGATCAGAGGCAAGTGATGTAAAGTCTGTTGATAGAGTGGTCAAGAGCAACTTCAAGTCTGCTAAAACCAAACCTAAATATGCTGATAGCCCAAAGTACAAGTCACACAGTACTCAGTACAGCAAGGACAAGGGTGCACAGTCACCGTATGAAAATTGTGGCAGCTCTCCATCCCATCGAAAAAGGGACTGTCTTGCTAATAAAGTGAAATATCATGCATGTGGGAGGAAGGGACACTGCAAGCATGTGTGCGAGTCCAAATCAGTGCATGAAGTTGATGAAGAGGAAATCTTCCTCGGCAGTGTCACGGAGGATGTGGATCCTTGGATGGTCAAAATTGACATCCATGAGAGCAGTGTGACATTCAAAATCGACACAGGTGCCGACGTGACAGTCTTGCCTCACTCAGTGAAAATCACACTAAAAACATAAGGAAAGGATCTGCCTAGTCTCAGAAAGGCAACAAAGCCACTCCTGGGACCAAGAAGAAATCCCTTCAACGTGGTGGGCATCGCCAGGTTGCTACTGAAGAGAGGGGAGAAAACAGAGAGGGAGGATGTGTACATCGCTCGTCATGTGCGTACTCCCCTGCTGGGAAGATCTGTGAGCTGTAGGCTGGGGCTTGTAGCACGCCTAGACAGCCTCACTATGGAGACATTAAAAGGAGAAATACCCGAAATTGTGCACCAGGCTCAGAGAAGTGCGGCAGTCATATGCCATCAAGCTGAGACCAGGAACGGAACCATTCTCACTAAAGACACCAAGCAGGATTCCATTGCCTTTAATGGACAGAGTCAAGCAAGAACTGTCTTGCATGTAACAACTCGGGGTGATAAGTAGAATTGAGGAGCCAACAGACTGGTGCACTGGCATTGTGGGGGTGCCCTAAAAGACAGGTGCTGTACGCATATGTGTCGATCTCACCAAACTCAACGAGTCAGTGTGTAGGGAAAAGTTCATCCTGCCCTCAGTGGCAGAAACTCTGGGAATGCTGGCTGGAGCCCAAATTTTTAGTAAGCTGGATGCAAACATGGGGTTTTGGCAAATTCCCCTACTGCAGATTCAGCGAAACTGACAACTTTCATTACACCCTTTGGGCGCTATTACTTCAGACAGCTACTGTTTGGCATAGCATCCCTCCGAACACTTTCAGAACCGGACGGTGACGAAGGTCAAAAAAGGGCTTTAGGGTGTTGTTTTTCACATGGGCGATGTGCTGGTGTGGAGCCGAACACAAGAGGAGTATGATGCTCGCCTGCATCCCACACTGGAAAAGATCCAAACGGCAGGTATCACTCTCAATGTCGATAAGTGCGACCTTTCAAACTTAGAGTTGAGCTTTCTAGGCCACGTGCTCTCCACCAGTGGCATCAGCCCAGACCCATGCAAAACAGAAGCTGTGAGGAAGATGCAGGAGCCAACAACTGTGACTGAGCTGAGAAGTTTTCTTGGAATGATAAATCAACTTTGGAAGTTTGTCCCGCAACTGGCCGAGAGGGACAAGCCTCTGCGAGATCTCCTGTCGAAAAGTACTGCTGGTTGTGGGGCGTCGACCAGGTAAGGCCCTTCCAGGCCCTACCATGAATTGATTAACGTGGACCCCGACTTAAACAAGTTGAAAAACTTATTCGGGTGTTACCATTTAGTGGTCGATTGTACGGAATATGTACTGTACTGTGCAATCTACTAATAAAAGTATCAATCAATCAATCAATCAGGATCTAAAGGATGCACTGACGTTTACACCAGTGCTAGCCATGTATGATCCCAACAGTGAGTGCAAAGTCTCAGCAGACGCGTCATTGTACGGGTTGGGAGGCGTAATGCTACAAAAGTGGCACTAAGAGTGGAGGCCAGTGGCCTACATGTCGCGGTCTCTCACACCAACAGAGCAGAGATATGCACAAGTAGAGAAAGAAGTTTTGGGGCTGACCTGGGCCTGTGAGAGGTTCCGCAACTTCCTCATTGGGAAATATTTCCAGATAGAGATAGACCACAAGACTCTCCTGAGTCTTCTGGGGTCTCAAGCACTGGATGCTCTACCCCCACGGATCCAACGCTTCAGGATGGGTATGATGCGCTATTCTTACCTTATCTCTCATGTGCCAGGGTAGTGCCTGTGGACAGCTGACACGGTGTCATGAGCTACTATTAAGAGAGAGGAGACAGCAGCGGACAAAGAGCTGTTTGAAGATACCAACATCTATGTGGACATGGCACAGGAGAACCTGCCTGCTAGCGCTGACTACCTGGAGGAGCTGAGAGAGCAGCTGCAGAGAGACAGTGTGTGTGCAACGGTGATGCAGCTGTGTGCTTAAGGCTGGCCAGCACACGGTTCCAAAGCATTCAGGCTGTACAGTGCAGAACAGTGAAATGAAGTGAAGGGAATTATGTTTATATAGCGCTTTTCTCTAGTGACTCAAAGCGCTTTTACATAGTGAAACCCAATATTTAAGTTACATTTAAACCAGTGTGGGTGGCACTGGTAGCAGGTGGGTAAAGCGTTTTTCCCAAGGACACAACGGCAGTGACTAGGATGGCAGAAGCGGGGATTGAACCTGGAATGGTAAATGGGTTGTACTTGTATAGTGCTTTTCTACCCCTTTTTAAGGTGCCCAAAGCGCTTTGACAGTATTTCCACATTCGCCTGTTCACACACACATTCACATACTGATGGCGGGTGCTGTCATGCAAGGCGCTCACCAGGACCCATCAGGAGCAAGGGTGGTAGAAGGTGGGGATTGAACCAGGAACCCTCAAGTTGCTGGCACGGCCACTCTACCAACTGAGCTATACCGCCCCACAGGCGTTCCATACAGTCCAAGATGGTGTCTTGGTGAAGGGACACAGGCACGTCATCCCTTCTACAAAAATGGCTGTATATGATACATCTGGTTCGCTCTCCTCTGTGTCAAATCCTCTCGACTCCGTCTGCCTGCACGCAGCACGCAGTCCGTCTCCTCTGTCTGCCTGCACGCAGCCCCACCCCTCTGCGCTGTCTGTCATGATCATAACCTAGTTACGCTGCTGACTACACCAGGGTAAACCGCGCATTTTAAAAAATGTCTACATCAACCTCAAAAGAGAAAACACCTCCAAAAAACTAGAGGAGAATGGGAAGAGGTAAACCCTTGGCTTGACAGCATCAGTGGAGATGACTACAAAGCGAACTGTAAAGTTTCTGTGACGCACGGTGGACTCTCTGACATCCAACAGCATGCATCAGGGGATCAACATTCTCGAAATATGAGAACACAGAGGAGCCAAACATCACTGTCACAGTTCTTAGTAGCTGAAACATCTTGTGAGATGGGACATATATTATGATCTTATTTATCTGCTTGCGTTATTACATGATGTCATGTCAGTAGTATTGCTATTTACCTGCATGCATCGCTACTGACGTAGACATTCATCCATCCATCCATCCATTTCTACCGCTTATTCCCTTTGGGGTGTCGGGGGGCGCTGGTGCCTATCTCAGGTACAATCGGGCGGAAGGCGGGACAAGTCGCTACCTCATCGCATGGCCAACACAGATAGACAGACAACATTCGCACCGACATTCACACACTAGGGCCACTTTAGTGTTGCCAACCAACCTAACCCCAGGTGCATGTGTTTGGAGGTGGGAGGAAGCCGGAGTACCCGGAGGGAACCCACGCATTCACGGGGAGAACATGCAACCTCCACACAGAAAGATCCCGAGCCCGGGATTGAATCCTGACTACTCAGGACCTTCGTATTGTGAGGCAGACGCATTAACCCCTCTGCCACCGTGAAGCCCTGACGTGGACATATGTGTAACAGACGGGACCTACGTCTGCCTAGTAGGGGTAAATCACTCTTCCCTGAATGGCAGGAAGTTAGAGGAGCTATATCCCTAACCCCCAAGCCTATGAATCTCGTGTTCACTCTGCCTGTCCAGTCAGAACACAATAGCTTAGGCTCTAGGATTTGAACCTGTCACGATGAGAACCTAAAGTACATAATAAGTATGTAAGTGTCAGTGTGTGGGATTTACTGTATTCCCCCTAACTATTATGCTCCAGAACAGAGGACGAGACGCCCCTACTTCAGGGAAAGGAAAAACTTCACCATAAGATCAGTATCATGAAAGTTGGAAAAGGTTATTATTTATTAAACTAGTATTAGTACTCTAATACTAAGTAAGGCAGAAAAGTAGAAAAATATATAATAACAAGATATAGACTTATAGGATTGATTTCTATAATAATCTGTAACCCCTATAAGAAACCCAACACGTTGTGTTCACCTTCACTTCACTAGAGTGGCACAATAACACACAAAACCCCAGCAAAAATCCCACATATGCAACTAACATATGTATGTTTGTGAACACAATGCACACACAGTACCCTTGCTATTAATAGCAAACCCGAAAACAGTCTCACACAGTTTTCACATTATACAATGTTCTCTTCTTGTTCACATTCAGTTCAAAGTTCCTTTTGGGTTGGGTCATCCGACGGTAACGTTCCGTTTGTGACGATCGTTAAAAACCCCAAAAAACCCTGTCCAACATGGGCGCAATGTCCGGTCCAAATGGTGGAGTTATGTGTGGCAGGGGAAGTCTTTTTACTCACCAACCGCACCGTTTATCACTGGCATGAGAGGATGAGGAGGAGAGCGGGGGGGGGGGGGGGGTCAAGCCACAAACACGTCTGTACTGCAGGAGTCAACAGGCTGGATGTCGTCCCTCTGAAGTGACGAGACTCCCACGTTGATGACGGCTAACAATACACTTGCATAAAAAAAACACTTTTCCCTACCTAACGAGGACGTGTGCCTCGCACTACACGACTTATACTTGTTGCTGGTATAATGGCGGACGAGTCTTCAACGTGGTTAGCATGGAGTCTTCCGGTCTTCCACACGCCACTGACAACCCTTAACAGTTCCGTAGCCCAGATTACCCTGTCACACACGCGGTAACTAAGAGCTAAACTGTTATTTATCGTTACTCCTACCACAAATGTCCGTCGGCCAATCTTCGTCAATCTCGGAACTCTCCAGGTGCCGCCATCTCTCGTCTCTTTTTTTTTTGTTCTTTTTTCTTCTCTCTCCTTGTCCCGCCCCTCCTCTCCTCTCATTCGCCAGTCCGCCACCCAGCAAGTCACTGATTGGCCGAGTCCGTTACCAAGGTCCTTGATACGATTGGATGCAAACATTTTGAAGGATTTCAGGTTATTAGAGATGCATAAGGAACATGCACAATATTAGGTGTACACCTACATTCCCCCCTTCCAAACCCTGCCACATCATAGACTTCCCTGTTTGTTTACAGCTTAAGAACATAGGCCAGAATTAAACATACATTAATTCCTTTTTCAAAACATTTTTCACAGTGTAAAACAAAAATCACATATCAAGACACAAAACATGACCAAAGAAAGGGAATTCACTTCAGAACATACCCCTCCCGATACCTAACAGGTAACTGACCCCTATTTTTCCTCTGTGGACGGCTCACTATCATAGACTCGTTATCTGACTCAGAGTTATCTGCGTCTTCCGATAAACCCCCCAAAACAGACCCGTCCCCAGAGTTAGCATTAGAGGCCCCCCCACTTTCATGATCCGACAACCCCTCCTGGTTCCCGCTAAAGACTGCCTCTGGCTCAACATCCATCAATTCCCTTTGACTAACTCGAATACCCTCATCTGGTGTTGGTGTATTGTGAGGAGTGCAAGGAATGCAAACTAACCCTACAGAGTCAGTGTCTGAACCAGATGCAGCTCTCTTGTGCCTGGTTGTAACTACTTCTCTAACAGGTGTCTGAAAGGTGCAATGCTTCATCTGGTTTCGATGCACTACTTTTGACGGCCCACCTGTTTCAGGCCTGACTGTGAATACAGGTATGTCGGGGTGGTTCTGCTTGACAACTATATAGGGTTCTGGCTCCCACTTGTCCTGGATCTTATTCCTTCCCCTTGGTCGATGATTTCTCAGCAGTACTCGATCGCCCGATCGAACAAGTGCAGCTCGTGACTTTCGGTCGTAGAGACGTTTGCGTCGCCGTGATGAATCCTGAGCTGCGTCCCCGGCGGCCTCCGCGGCCACTTTCAGCCTCTCATTGTGGTTGAGGACCCAATCATCGAGGTTGTCGAGGTCACTGAGCTCCAAGTCCTTTCCCCCCAGAATGTCCTGAGGCAGTCGTGCATCTCGGCCGAAGAGGAGATAAAACGGGGAGTATCCCGTTGAGGAGTGAATGTGACTGTTATAAGCCATCACAAGCTCAGGAAGATACTCCTTCCAATTCCGTTTCCTCTCTGGTGTCAAAGTTCTAAGCATATCATGCATCGTCCTATTGAATCGCTCGCATTGAGCGTTGCCCTGGGGGTGATATGGACTTGTCCGACTCTTGGCGATGCCATAGATACGACAGAGTTCTTTGATAACACTGGCTTCAAAACTGCGGCCTTGGTCTGAGTGAAGCCTAGAGGGACAGCCATAATACACAAACCAGTGTTTGACTAAGGCCCTGGCTGTGGTTTTAGCAGACTGGTCTTTTGTGGGCACAGCTATTGTAAAACGCGTGAACATGTCAGTCATGACTAACACATTCTCATAGCCACCCACAGACACCTCCAAACGGGTGTAATCCATGGCCAGTACCTCTAGAGGGGTGGTCACATTAGTGCATGTCAATGGGGCTCGGATAGTTGGAAATATGTCTTTGGCAAGTGCACAACGCTTACACTGCCTCACCCACTCATGTACGTCTCTGCTCATTGAGGGCCAGTAAAAACTTCGTGTCATACGTGCAAGCGTACCCTTCTGACTGAAATGACCCCCATGTTCATGCTCCATACTGAACACATGTTTCCGCAGAGACTCTGGTACTACCAACTGGTGCACCTCTTCACCATCTCTGGGGTCACAAATACTACGAAATAGGACACCATGACGGATGCTCAGTCTATCCCATTGTGAGGACAGTTTTTTTTTTTCTGGGGCCATCCCCTGTAACTGATTCTTGTTGGGCCGAGCGTTACATTTCGTTGCCCGCGCTATAGGACCCACTACAGGATCCTCTACCTGAAGTTGCTGAAGCTCCTCCCAGCTATACCCAGCAACCTTCGCTGCAACAGCAGCTTGGGAAGCCACCTGCACACTAGACCTTCCTGCATTTGTCTCCTGTCCAGGCCATAGAACAGCCCGCACTTCCTCAGCCTGAATGACCAGAAAGTCTTTGTCAGTGTCGCTCACTTCAGGCTCCTGTGCTCGAGGGAGCCGAGACAGCACGTCCGCATTAGTGTTCTCCCTCCCCGGCTTATAATGCACTTCAAAATCATACTCTGCCAACTGGGCGACCCACCTCTGCTCCACCGCCCCGAGTTTAGCTGTTTCGAGATAACGCAGAGGATTATGATCAGTCACCACGACAAATTTTGAGTACATTAAAAAATCCCAGAATTTCTCTGTTATCCCCCATTTAAGGGCTAGCAGCTCGAGCTTAAACGCACTATAGTTCTTGTCATTTCGCTCAGAACCCCGGAGACCTCGACTAGCAAAGGCAACAACCCTCTCCACCCCCTCCTGCCGCTGACTAAGCACTGCCCCCAACCCAAGAAGGCTCCCATCAGTGGTAAGAGTGAAAGGGAGGGAAAAGTCAGGATACGCGAGTACCGGAGCTGACATAAGGTGCTCCCTTAGCTTATCAAAAGCTTCTTGACACTCTCTACTCCACACAAAGAGGACAGGCTGGCCTCCACTCTCTTTCTTCCCCTTTCCCATTAGAGAATGTAACGGCTTTGCTAGCTGGGCGAAGTTCGGGACAAAACGCCTGTAATACGACATGAACCCCACCACTTGCCGCACATCTTTTGTACTCCTGGGCACCGGCCAATCACGGAGGGTTTTGACCTTTTCCATGTCTACTCGAACACCCGCTGCCGAAACAATATGACCCAAGAACTTGACCTCTGACTTTAGTAGGAAACACTTGTTTGGCTTAAGTTTCAGCCCATGTTCCTTCAGACGACTGAACACTAGGTCCAGTTTCTCGCAGTGGCTATCGAAGTCGTTAGAAAACACCAGGACATCGTCCAGGTATATCAGCAACACGTCAAATGCCAGATCACCTAGGACTACCTCCATCAGCCTTTGAAATGTGGCAGGGGCATTGCAAAGACCAAAAGGCATTCTAGTCCACTGGTATAGGCCAAATGGTGTAGTAACAACTGTTTTCTCCTGATCGTCTACATGGACTGCCACCTGAAAATAGCCTGCTGTCAAATCTAGCGATGAGAAAAGCTTTGCCTTTCCAAGGGCATCCAATGACTCCTCAACCCTCGGGAGTGGGTAGGCGTCCTTCAATGTAACACCATTCAGCTTACGGTAATCACAACAGAACCGTACAGATTGGTCTGGCTTGATGACAATTACCGCAGGAGAGGCCCACGGGCTACAGCTCTCCTTAAGTACCCCCTGTGCGACTAAGTCTTGCACGTGTCTCTTAAACTCTTGAAATATGTGTGGAGGTATACGCCGGTGTCTTTGCTTAATTGGCCTTGCATCGCCAGTCTGAATATGGTGGGTCACCGTGGTAGTGTACCCAAAATCACTTTTATGCTCAGAGAACACATCCCTGTGTTTCCTGAGAAGATCGTCCAGCTTCTGCACCTGTGGTGACGTCAGGCCCTCAAGATTTGCATGTACCGGAACATACAATGATCCATCCCCCTCTACCGATTTGACCTCCCCACGACTAACCTTCCTCACGTACACTTCTCCATCCACCTCCTCCACGGACACTACTTCCCTTGGTACGATAACCTCGGGTTTACTCAACTCTGCCACTCTGCACCTTGGGAACAATGTGATGGTCTTCTCACTCGAGTTGAGCACACGCACTGGGACCTTCCCCTCAGTAGCCTGGGCCAGTACATTGGCTACCAGTAGACCACGTGGGAGACTGGCCCTGGGAGATGCCTCGACCAACACTTTGCATGTTGCTCGGGGTGGTATCCTACAGCGACCTTCAATCACCTTTTCACTGAACGGGGGGATGGTGACCGCTCGCCTCCCTGCGACTTTTACAAACCCGATCCGCCCGTTAGGACCTACACACCGTTCCTCTTCTTCCATAGTTGCCAGTATACGGCGTAGGCTGGCATGGCCTGGCTTTAGAGTACCTCGGTCAAGCTTCTTAACACCCTTTAAGTCAGAGAGGAAACCCTTGAGCCCTCCGATTACGTTCATTCCCAAAATACCCGGTGGTTTTCCCTTTTCTTTCTGGCCGCTGCAACTGTCTTTTAGCACAAAAACACACCGTCCCTTCAACAACCTGCCCATACACTCAATATCAGCCTCCAAACACCCGATCACTGGAATTTCAAGGCCATTAGCTGCTGTTAGACGAACCCATTTAGCTGGTGACAGACAGCACTCGGTCCCCTGGAAATGTTCCCTGAAATAACTCTCTGGAATGGTAGTGACCTCGGAACCAGTGTCTAAAAGGCAGCTGGTTTTTACTCCATCTATCAAAACATCAATTGTGAAGCACTCCCCAAATGCACCACTAGAAGCTGGTGAGTCCCTCTCGTTGGTCTGGGTAACGGCTTTAATGCCCGCTAAAACCAAACCACCAGAGCCTTGTGTGTCATTCTCGGCCTGACACTCTGTTGTGGCAACGGCTGTCATCGTCGCTCTATTCTCTGCTGGTTTACCCTGCCGACACGTACGGCTCGTGTGGCCAGGTTTATTGCAGGAATAGCAAATTAGACGTCCTTCCTCATCTCTTAGAGGTGGTCTAGCAGGTCTAGTGTGCACTACAGTTTGCTCCCTTCCATGAACTGCTTTATAGAGTTCTTCTTGGCGGGCTGAAATGTTTTGAATAGCTTCGTATAGTGATTTCAGGGTCAGTGGAGAGGAGGTTTCTTCAGCAGCCGCTGCATGAACCACTCCTCGCACTGGGCCTCTGGCTGCAGCCGCAGCTGGAGGGGCTTCTTCTTCTTCAGACCATGTGATGGCCGCTTGCATCAGGTCAAGGAAGGACAGCGTTGGTTGGGCTTTCTCTTGTCTCTTTGTTTCACGCCGTAAGAAGTCATCTCTTAACCCAAGTACAAATTGCTCTTTCAGCATTTGGTCTGAATCTTGGACTCGCCCTGGGTCTCGCCGTTTCAGCTTACATAGTTTTTCCTGAAGATCATAAGCGTAGGCACGTATCTTTTCACCTGACCCTTGCTTTCTATCATAAAACTCTCTAAGGCGAGTACCAACCGGGACCTTGTCGCCATAGGTTTTCTCTAGAACTTCAAAGACTTTTGTGATATCAGTAGTTCCTTCACTTAACAGAAACCTAACTGTTAGTTTCGCCTCCCCCTTGAGGTGCTGTCTGAGCAGCTCAATTTGATCTTCTTCTGGAACTCGGGCTATCTTGAAACTAGACTTCATGGATGCTATCCACTCCTCAACGCTAGGTTCCCCTAGGGCTGGGCTACCAGTGAAATAGGAACATTTTCTCTCTCTTGGGATATACAAAGACGAAGGGTTCTTGGCCTGCTGCTCGATAACTGTCTTAGCCATCATCAGCGCTTCCCTCTGATCTTGTCTGGCCTGATCAAGAAGTACCGCTTGTTCTCCCAGCCTAGCTGTCTGAGCGGTAACTGTTTTCTGGAGATCATTAAATTGCTTCCTTAACTCTTCCATCTCAGCCATCGTGCAAAAACTACAAAGCTACAAGAAGTGATCCTGTTCGTGACGCCAAAATGTAACAGACGGGACCTACGTCTGCCTAGTAGGGGTAAATCACTCTTCCCTGAATGGCAGGAAGTTAGAGGAGCTAAATCCCTAACCCCCAAGCCTATGAATCTCGTGTTCACTCTGCCTGTCCAGTCAGAACACAATAGCTTAGGCTCTAGGATTTGAACCTGTCACGATGAGAACCTAAAGTACATAATAAGTATGTAAGTGTCAGTGTGTGGGATTTACTGTATTCCCCCTAACTATTATGCTCCAGAACAGAGGACGAGACGCCCCTACTTCAGGGAAAGGAAAAACTTCACCATAAGATCAGTATCATGAAAGTTGGAAAAGGTTATTATTTATTAAACTAGTATTAGTACTCTAATACTAAGTAAGGCAGAAAAGTAGAAAAATATATAATAACAAGATATAGACTTATAGGATTGATTTCTATAATAATCTGTAACCCCTATAAGAAACCCAACACGTTGTGTTCACCTTCACTTCACTAGAGTGGCACAATAACACACAAAACCCCAGCAAAAATCCCACATATGCAACTAACATATGTATGTTTGTGAACACAATGCACACACAGTACCCTTGCTATTAATAGCAAACCCGAAAACAGTCTCACACAGTTTTCACATTATACAATGTTCTCTTCTTGTTCACATTCAGTTCAAAGTTCCTTTTGGGTTGGGTCATCCGACGGTAACGTTCCGTTTGTGACGATCGTTAAAAACCCCAAAAAACCCTGTCCAACATGGGCGCAATGTCCGGTCCAAATGGTGGAGTTATGTGTGGCAGGGGAAGTCTTTTTACTCACCAACCGCACCGTTTATCACTGGCATGAGAGGATGAGGAGGAGAGCGGGGGGGGGG
This sequence comes from Nerophis ophidion, assembly GCF_033978795.1. Classification (NCBI taxonomy): domain Eukaryota; kingdom Metazoa; phylum Chordata; class Actinopteri; order Syngnathiformes; family Syngnathidae; genus Nerophis; species Nerophis ophidion. Next base: position 39,123,685 of record NC_084613.1, read on the forward strand.
GGGGGGGGTCAAGCCACAAACACGTCTGTACTGCAGGAGTCAACAGGCTGGATGTCGTCCCTCTGAAGTGACGAGACTCCCACGTTGATGACGGCTAACAATACACTTGCATAAAAAAAACACTTTTCCCTACCTAACGAGGACGTGTGCCTCGCACTACACGACTTATACTTGTTGCTGGTATAATGGCGGACGAGTCTTCAACGTGGTTAGCATGGAGTCTTCCGGTCTTCCACACGCCACTGACAACCCTTAACAGTTCCGTAGCCCAGATTACCCTGTCACACACGCGGTAACTAAGAGCTAAACTGTTATTTATCGTTACTCCCACCACAAATGTCCGTCGGCCAATCTTCGTCAATCTCGGAACTCTCCAGGTGCCGCCATCTCTCGTCTCTTTTTTTTTTGTTCTTTTTTCTTCTCTCTCCTTGTCCCGCCCCTCCTCTCCTCTCATTCGCCAGTCCGCCACCCAGCAAGTCACTGATTGGCCGAGTCCGTTACCAAGGTCCTTGATACGATTGGATGCAAACATTTTGAAGGATTTCAGGTTATTAGAGATGCATAAGGAACATGCACAATATTAGGTGTACACCTACATATGCATAGCTATTTCAGTAGACTAGTATGGTTGATTATTTATGAAGGTTGAGATTTTAAAGTCTAATAAATAAACATCTATTTAATATATATTCATCAATATAGAATTACATGTTGTACCCATTTAAAGGACAACTCAGATTTAGAAGTCTTTAGTATTGAGACTAATGCGTTACTTTGTAAGACTTTAACACCGTTATTTTGGGCAGTAACTAGTAGTCTAATGCGTTTTTTATATTCAGTAACTCAGTTAGCGTTACTACATGCGTTACTGTGTTATTTTCTGTTATTTTTTGTATAGTATTGTCTAGAAACTGAGAGGATCTGAGTGTGTTTTGTTGGAGAGCTGCAGTGTCGTCCTTCTGATTCTTCCTGTGTCACAAGGAAGATAAGAGGCGCGCTGTGTGTGGGGCGTGTCTGTGTTTACCAACAAGGCATCATAGCGGGCCGAAACCGTGTTTATTAACATGGAGATATTCTCACTACTTTTCTTTTGTCGAGCAAAAAGAAAAGAACATTTTAGTTAAATGTAAGTTGTGTCTTGGATCAAAAATCTACGGCCCAAAACAGCAATTCAAATCTGCTGAAACAGCTCCAAAAGCAACATGCTTCGACGAAGCTAGTAAAGACAGAGACAGACTCCGATGCCACTTCACCTCCACTTCCACCACCACCTAAGGATTTCAACGGAGGCACTGCTAGCCAGGACAACATTGATAGAGTCATTGCAGCGTATGTGCTAGAAGACATGCACTCTATTTCTACAGTGGTGTCACCTGGTTTCAGGCAGCTAATTAGCATGATGGCGGGCGTCAAACGGCAAATGGCACGAAAACATTTTCTAAGTTCCTGGACACAGTGGAGAGTGAGTACATAAAAATGGAAAGCCAGCTAAAGAAGACACTCCGAACTCTGCCATTGCTCATCAATTAGCACTGAATGTATACACACTGTCAATTCTTTTATATACACTTTCATTCTAGACTTCTAGAGTGTTTGATTATCACATCACTCTAAAAGTATAGACTATAAAGTTCACAAATATAAAGAGGGATCCTAGTGGGACAAGCCAAATTTTCCTTTTTTTTAAATTAACATTGGTGAAGTGTGTAGTAAATGGTAAATGGGTTGCACTTGTATAGCGCTTTTCTACCCCTTTTTAAGGAGCCCAAAGCGCTTTGACAGTATTTCCACATTCGCCCATTCACACACACATTCACACAGTGACGGTGGGAGCTGCCATGCAAGGCGCTCACCAGGACCCATCAGGAGCAAGGGTGAAGTGTCTTGCCCAAGGACACAACGGACGTGACTAGGATGGTAGAAGGTGGGGAGGGAACCAATACACCCTCAGATTGCTGGCACAGCCACTATACCCATTTCGCCACGCCGTCCCGTCGTCGTAGTGTTCTGAGCTTCAGTACAGTGACATGATTTTATTTCACAATTCCTTTAGAGAAAAAAAACGCCTGGTTCGGCGTGTGTTAAGCAGCAGTATGTGTGCGGTATATAGTGACATGACATATATAATCATGTCATGTGTGCCTTCCTCGGGTGAAACCAGGTTTACAGCTATGTTGTGACATGTTGTCATTATTCGGTTTGTTACTTATGTATGTTATGTTGCAGCTATTTAAAATAGTTTTGTCAATCTGTTCTGGCCCGAAATAAATTGGCCCTTTGAAACATATCTTTGTCTTTGTGTGTTGTATGTACTGTAGGCCACATTGCTTAGCAGAGTTCAGTGATGCAAATGCATGTCAAGTTGATCAACAGATTGTATTATTCTCTAGTGTAATAACAGTACTAAAATGAAAGCTAGAAGTGCATTAACAGAAGCCTCAAAAAAAAAAAAAAAAGAAGAAGTAACTAAATAGTTACTTTTCACAGTAACACATTACTTTTTGGTGTAAGTAACTGAGTTGCTTTTAAAATACAGTAACTAGTAACTGAAACTAGTTACTGGTTTTCAGTAACTAACCCAACACTGGAATCTAATAATATTATGCTGCTCATTTGGAATTATTTTTAGATTAACAGTAAATAAATAAATATAGATAGATTAATACATAATTAAATAATACTGCTATAATAGCAATTATTATTAGTAATACTGTTATTAATGGTGTATAATGTTCAGAAAACAATATAAAGATAATTGACTGTTTAGCCCTGGTCTAACACCAAAGAGGACGTGACGGGGTTGAGGGAAATAGAAATGTTTTGCAATTTTTCTCCTTTTTTTCTCTTCATCTTGTCATCTGGGTTCACACAAAAAAGTGTTTCATTTTACTGTAGTTCTCTTAAAGTGTCCCCAGACAGGCTTTGTTACAACACTGTATATGCAGTCTATCCAGCCTTTAACATGTATACACACAAGTGTTTCATTTGTTTGCTCTAAAAGTAAAAGTGTCCCCAATTATAACATATACAGCACTTTATATTCTTAAATGAATATTGTCCTCTTTCTGTAAAGGTGTCCCCAGACAGTATTTGTTTAATTACAGCACTTTATATGTACGGAATAGAGTAGGCCAGGCCAATATGCTAGAGTTCAGGCTAGTTATGATACATTGGACGTAATAATTTATCTAAACATGTCTACACAAGTTCAAGTGTTTCATTTATTTTTTTGGGTGTTAAACTGCAAATCTTTGTTTACTTTACAGCACTTCAGCAATGTTTGTTGCTAATAAAGCACTTTAAACTTTAAGTATCACTAAATGCTTTCTTTGGCCCTGCGATGAGGTGGATAATTGTCCAGGGTGTACGCTGCCTTCCGCCCGATTGTAGCTGAGATAGGCACCAGCGCCCCCCACAACCCCAAAGGTAATAAGCGGTAGGAAATGGATGGATGGATGGATGGATGAAGGCTTTCTTGACTTCCCCTTACTGACCACCAAGTGACCCCTGTGCTCAGGGCCCAGAGGCTAATATGACGTGTGACATAATGTCAATTAAATCAAAGCATTTAGTTTTTTCATATACAAGATACACATTTTTCTATGCATTTCAGGGTTTTGGAGAGCCAAATCCTCAAATTTATTTCGGCCGTGCAGTTTTGCTGTTCCGCCGTGAGGAGTATTCCTTATTTATAATTCTGAAAGGTGGCAAACCTATATACAAGTATAACCCATTTACTATTTAAAATATTTACCGTACTTTGGTTATTTTAATAATTTCCGGGAGTGATTTCTTCCGCTCCTCTCTGAGCTGCCACCTTATCGTGGTAGAGGAGTTTGCGTGTCCCAATGATCCTAGGAGCTATGTTGTCCTGAGGCTTTATGCCACCTGGTAGGGTCTCCCAAGGCAAACAGGTTCTAGGTGAGGGATTAGACAAAGAGCAGCTCGAACACCTTTATGAAGAAAAAAAATCATGGACCCAGATTTCCCTCGCCCGGATGCGGGTCACCGGGGCCCCCCTCTGGAGCCAGGCCCGGAGGTGGGGCACGATGGCGAGCACCTGGTGGCCAGGCCTGTTCCCATGGGGCCCGGCCAGGCACAGCTTGAAGAGGCAATGTGGGTCAGCCCCCCATGGGCTCACCACCAATAGCAGGGGCCATAGAGGTCGGGTGCGATGTGAGCTGGGCGGCAGCCGAAGGCAGGGCACTTGGCAGTACGATCCTCGGCTACAGAAGCTAGCGCTTGGGAAGTGGAATGTCCCCTTACTGGGAGGGAGGAGCCTGAGCTTGTGCGCAAAGTGGAGAAGTTCCGGCTGGATATAGTCGGACTCACTTCGACGCACAGCAAGGGCTCCGGAACCACTTCTCTCGAGAGGGGCTGGACTCTCTTCCACTCTGGCGTTGCCGGCAGTGAGAGCAACGGACTGGGGTGGCAATTCTTGTTCCCCCCTGGCTCAAAGCCTGCACGTTGGAGTTCAAGCCGGTGGACGAAGGGGTAGCCTCCCTCCGCCTTCGGGTGGGGGGACGGGTCCTGACTGTTGTTTTTGCTTACACACCAAACATATGCATATGTACATTTATTCAGTTATAAACATTCATTCACTTTCTTTTTTCCTTCATGGATCTAAACTTTACCACTGCCGGTAGATTTTTCTATATTTTCATTTAAAAAGTTGTAGGTGTATTTATTTCAGTATAAAAGTGTAAAAAGTGTTTTGCTTTGGTCATGAAATTATGATAATAGTGTGCCAGGGCATACATGCTTATGACAAACTGAATTGATTATTCTCACCAGTATGTAGATCATCAGTCATTTAAAAAACCCAACATCTACACTTTCATCGCAAATAATTCCAACAAATTACAATTTTGCAAGTTAGTTTCAATGTCATTTAATACAATGACACTCAATGCCTCTAGCATTTCATCTCTGGCTTCATAATGGCCAAATCTGTGTGTTCCCGTTTAAGAATGGCAATATGGGGTGAGTGACGTTTGTAAGTGAGTGGGCAAATGTTAAGAGGGCGCGCTAGCATGTTCAGGAGTGTTAATAGCGTGGTGGATGTTCGGTTGGCTTTGTGGAAACATAAATAAAGAGTTGTAACAAATTGACAGCCTCGTCATTCCGACCAAAGAGCGGAACTGTAGGAACCGACTGCCGGGAAAAGTGGAGTGTGTTACCTCCAACAATGTATCGGCCCTGAAGGGAACGTCTCCCCTGCGCTCCTTGACCGCGGTCTGGGAGCCGACAAGCAGGAAAGGTCTAACATGATGTTTCTTGTGCCTGGTGAGGCTTGATCTTTGGAAATCAGTGCACCCGGTCGTAAAGGTGCACTGATTTCCTTCTTCATAGGTGAAGCATTTGCTGAAAAGTGACTCCTGAAGCCACTTTTTATTGAAGCTTTGCTTCTTGGGTTTATTCCTTGCCATTACGAAAACAATAACACCACGCGGTAGTCCTAATACCAGAAATGCAGTATATGCTATTTATAAAACTTTTGGCGGATCAAAATTTAAGAAATTGTACCAGAAAGTTTCTTAGTTTGAAGTCAAACAATAAAAATGCAATAAACTGGGACGGAAATTTGACTTGACAAATATAAACAAAACAAGACCCTAGCGGAAAGCGATAATCAATAAAAAAACAAACAAGTAAACCAGAGTTTTAAACCGGAAAAGGCAGGGTTGATAAAACAAATAAAAATCTGTGTCCCGGGGACGCGCGGACTTCAGGAAATACACGTCATTTATGATTACAATGCGCAAAAAAACACCAAAAGTGTGTCAACGCTAACAGTGAAGACAAATGGGCAAAACTGCCCAAATATTAGCAAAACATTGAGCAAAGGCTGTGATTACTTATGTACTTGTGATTCTTTTGTTTTGTATTTTTAATTTGCAATTGAAAAAAACTTTTCACAATGTCAATATGGAGTATAGTGTGTAAAAAAGAAGAAAAAGGAATTTATTCCATTTTGGAATGAGCTGTAACATAACAAAATGGATGCAACGTAAAAAATAACACATCATGCCCTGGCCCTCTGAGAATGTAATGAACAGAGCAGGAGGGATCATTAGTGTTGCCGAATAGCTTGTGAATGCCAAGATCAACTTGACTACATTTATAAAGCAGTTAAAAAAAAATATATATTAAATGAAAAAAATCACTAACACATAAAATGTAAATAAGTAAAAAATGTTGCATCACTCATTCATAAATACATTTATATATTTATGATGATATTATATTATATTATTGCATATATTATATTATAAATACAGTATTTTGAAGTATAGGGTAGATTTGATGGCACTGTTCAGTTATTAGTGACATAGCAGAAAAGTGCTCCACTGGTAAGTTTTTTTAAAAATACATACTGTTTATAGCACCATGTGGTTTATTGTATTAACATTTTACTAAATATTTGTATTAGCATGGTAATAAAAGGACAAAGTATGTCTCATATTGACTAAATGAAAAGGGCAGAAAGAGATGAAGTCCTAAGGCTGGAATATGCCGTCGCGTTGCTTGTGTCCCCCTTGACAGTGTCTTGTTTGATTTAAAGTTATTTCTTTAGGGGGTTCCGCCAAACTTGTAATTCTCTTCCAAAACACAACTGCAGACGAGATACTGTGCATTTCTTTCCTGTGAAGAGTGACTACATTCAACCACTGAACTACAACATTGACAACTTTGTCAACACTGGAACGAATCATTCACAATAATCAGGTTATTTTTAATGGACGTTTTAATTATAAATCTTTGTGACGAGGGACTATGCAACATCTGAACGAGTCTGTCACGCATCCAGTGCACAGTGTCCACACGTATCGGAGAATACAGTCATACTCTTAATCTTTAGTCTAATGGCATATTTACTACAAGTAGCGGCTGCTCAGTTTGTTTTACATCCTCCCGTCTGGGGTAGAACTGGCATGTCTTTCACTGAGAGCGTAATGACATCACATCCTTTGTACGTACCGTAAACATTATATAGAACACACAGCACAACACAATAGGTACCGTAATGCAATGAGTAAGGGCGCAATCAAAGCACAACATTTATCACCTCCACTCGCCATTAACTCAATTTGTTACCTTGAGAAAGAAATTACAATGCAAGAAGAGAAAATAGGGATCAGATGTTGTCCCTTCCCAAATGAACAAAAAAAGAAAAACACATTGCACTTCTAAGTACCAAACATGTCCTCTTTGAACCTGTTTAGCGTCATCTTGGTGGCTGGCTTTGTCAGAACATAGGCAATCATATTTTCAGTAGGACAGTACTCCAAAATCACTGTCACTTTATAGTTTCCCTTATGAAATGGTATTTGATATCTATGTGTTTACACCTTTGCCTGTTCACTGGGTTTTTGGCTAGTGCAATAGTGCTTTGATTATCTTCAAATACCTGTGTTTGTGCATAAGGGTATATGTCAATGCCTCTGAGTAGCTGTGCTAGGTAGATACATTCTTGAATGGCTAATGCCAAAGACATGTACTCTGCCTCACATGTAGATAAAGCAACAGTAGCTTGTTTTCCATGAGATTAGCGAGCTACCTTCGCTTAGACTAGCACAATAACCTGATGTGCTTCTCCTGTCAGACACATCTGACGCCCAGTCAGCGTCACTGTTCACTCTCAATCCCAGTTTTTCAGTTTAATTTATTTTGAAACATAACTTGTTTTCTGCTGTACCTTTGAGGTATCTAAACACGTTTTACTGTGTTCCAGTGTTCGACTGTTGGCTCAGCAAAGTGTTGGGATAATTTACTGACCACAAAATTTATGTCTGGACGTGTGCATGTGGACAAGTAAATTAGGCTTCCAACTGCCTCCCTGAACCTTCTTTGATCTGTCATTTTGTCTGCATCATCTGTGTACTCTAGTTTTGGTTCACATGGAGTCTCTCTGGACCTGTAATTTTGCATTTCAAATCCCTCAAAGATTTTGTGAACATATCTTTTTTGAGACATTGCGACTTAACTATTAGTTTGGTCAAAATCTATTCCCAGAAAATGTTTCAAATTTCCGAGATCCTTCATTTTGAATCTTTCAGTGAGCATCATTTTCACACTGTTGAGTACACCATTGTTTTTAGGATGCTATGATGAGATCGTCTACCCATACAAGTAAAATCACTTTCTCATAATGCTTTTCTCGTGAGTACACACAATGATCAGCAGAATTTTGTACAAAACCATTCTAAGTGCAACATTGCATTCCAATTTCTACCGGACTGTTTTAAGCCGTAGAGAGACTTGTGCAATTTACACACTAGTTTTTCACCTGTGACTGATTCTTTCTCATAGCCTTCTGGCTGTTCGATATAAAAATCACAATCGATCGGAGCGTGAAGATAAGCAGTCTTCACATCAAGCTGGTGCAGCACTAGTTCCTCTTGTGCCGCCTTTTGCATGATCACCCTCACACTTGTCACGTCTGCTGTGGGTGAAAATGTCTCTTCGTAGTCAGTTCCCTTTTTCTGACTGTAGCCTTTCGCTACGAACCTCGCTTTGTATTTATCTGTTCCGTCAATGTCACTCTTGAGGGCATAGACCCAATTTTGCCCCCACTGCCTGTTTGCCCGGTGGCAAATGGGTGAGGCTAAAGGTGTCGTTTTCCTCCAGTGACTTCACCTCATCATCCATAGCATTTTTCCACTGCCTTGATTTGTTTGACATTATCGCTTCCTTGTAGGTTTGAGGAATGTCACATACTGCTCTGTAGCAAGAGTCCCCGCATGTTACAAATTTGTCTATTGTATCCTCAGTCTCAAACTCCTGTAAGTTCAGGTAAGGTAAAGTCTCAGAAACACCCTGTAAACCTTGATCTGGTACATGTTCAACCTTGTCATCATCAACACAAATTTCTCTTTCATTAACCCTGGAGTGTACATCACCATACCCCATGTATGACTCACATGTTTGTGTTTCTTTTTCTGTTGCAGCTTTGGTTGTGAATTTTACCAATCTGTGTTTCTGAACTTTCTCTTGTTCTGGGTAGTACACTAGGTAGGCTGGGGTGTTTTTATCATAAGCCACAAAAACACCCTACTCACACCTAGAGTCTAGCTTGCCCTATTTTGGAAATCTTTGGTTCTTTCCCTGCGAACAACTCGTATGACGTTTTCTGTGTACGCCTAGAGTAGCATCTGTTCCGTACATAGTCCGCCATCTGTATAGCGTAGTTCCACAGCTTTTTTGGTAAGTTACTTTCTATCAGTAAGCATCTACCCATCCCATGAAGGGTTCTCCACCCTCTCTCGGCCGTGCCATTTCGGTGTGGTGAATAGGGTGCAGACATTTCATGTCTAATCCTTATTCTTTATTAAGAGTGCCTGGAACTCTTTGCTTGTATACTCAGAACCATTATCTGATCTGATGCACCGAACCTCACCGTATGGTGCTACGTCAGCTAAGAATTGTTCTGTTGCGAGCACTGCATTACTCTTGGACCTTACAAAGTACACTATCATGGTACCAGAATAGTCATCAGTAAATATTTGTGCATATTTGTGACCATCGATGCTAGGCGTTTGCATGGGACCGGCTAGGTCAGTGTGGACTAGCTCCAAGGGTTTTTTAGCCCTCCTGTCAGGCTCCTTGTTTCTCGTCTGGGTAAATTTGCCTTTTTTGCACACTTCACATAATTGTGCTGGTTTGCCACACTCCCGTTTAGCTCCATGCCTCTCACTATACTTTGTCATTTCTGCTCATCTTCATAGTTACAATGGCCCAAAATGTCATGCCAGGTTTGTACATCATGACACACTTTACATTGATCAATATCATTTTGAACAGTAGGCAAGTAATACAGATTACCACTTTCGTGTATGTCAAACCTGCTACCGTCCCTTGTGACCATGCGATTGTCCCCTTTCTCGAAGGTGATCGTCGCTCCTCCATTTGTGGCACGCGCCACGGAAAATATGTCATGTGGATATGTAGGTATGTACAGAGCATCCTTCAGTTGTGCTCTGTGCTGTCGTCCAGCGCTGTCCCGCAGACAGATGGTCGCTGTTCCTCTTCTCTGTGCTATTCCACTGCATTTGGTTGCGTCTGCCAGCTCCACTGAATGAGAGTCAGGTAGAAATGTGTCATCAAAGCTTTTAAACCTTTCTATGTCATTCACAATATGTGATGTTGCCCCTCCGTCGACCATAATGCCTTTCATCTTCACGTTGCCTGGTGGTCTCTCATTCCTTGCGTCGTTTGCCTGGAAGAAATGGTCCTCTCGGTCGCTGTCTCGTTCCCCCTTTTTCTTGCACAGGGACTCTTCGTGCGTATTACTGTTGCAGTATACACACCATACTTTTCTGGAACACTTTCTTGCTTTGTGCCCCTTTATACCACATATGTAGCACGTCACGTTGGCCTCTACATCTTTTCTATTGCCAGCTTGTGCCTTTGGTGGACCTCTGCCCTGTTTTACATGGGTCTTCATCACATTGTCTGTAGATTCTGTCTTTTTCATTTTATCGCTCTCTTCATAAACCCTTAGTCACCTTTTAAAGTCGGCAAATGTAACTGTATCTTCATTTTGTGTTACCAGGACTGCTTGAAGGATTCTGGTAGCCCATTTATCACCATGGCTAGATTTAGTCCGTCACTCATGGTTTCACCAGCGTCTTTTAGGGCCAATGATAATGTAATCTGTAACATTCTCACCTTCTTCCATGTGTAGCTTGGTGAGTGATGCAGATTGATGATCCTTGGCTTACTTTTTTCCGTAATAGTGTTCTCTCAGTATTTTCATGGCTTGTCTGCCATCATCTGCAGCCTCGTGTCTTATTAAGGATAAGCTTTTGTCATCAATGAGTCTGATCAGTTCAGCATAACAGTCAGTATTCTTCCTCCTGTGTTCAGCTTGTGCTTCTTAATTGCCAGATGGCGCATTTAGGATCGCCTCTTTTAAATTTAGAATGTGTAGATGACTTAAAAATCTTGTTTCCTAACCAGGTCATATTTTTCATCTGATCCATCAAAAAGAAGTTGCGGGGCTGGTGTCGCCATTCTGTTAGCCATCTGGCGTATTGCGTCGTGAAAAACTTCTTCCGAGCTTTACTCACTTTATCTCCAAGTTGTCCACAAAAGCTCCGTGTTATTCCGTCACGTTAAACTTCCTCCAACTCTGCCTGGGCCCATAACCTGTCACGCATCCAGTGCACAGTGTCCACACGTATCGGAGAATAAAGTCACACTCTTAATCTTTATTTTAATGGCATATTTTTCACAAGTAGCGGCTGCTCAGTTTGTTTTACATCCTCCCGTCTGGAGTAGAACTGGCGCGTCATTCACTGAGAGCGTAATGACATCACATCCTGTGTACGTACCCTAAACATTATATAGAACACACAGCACAACACAACAGGTACCGTAATGCAAAGAGTAAGGGCGCAATTAAAGCACAACATTTAACAGAGTCGTGGAAGAGGACGTTATTATTTGCAACAATATTCGGTCATTTGGGACGTGGGACAAGAGAGATCCGACATGTAATTGTAAATAAACAAAACTGTTAAATAACTATTCAAGTTAACGACATGCTTGTGTTTATCTCTAAGGTCACATTCAGAGTTCACAAATGTTTGTTATTGTACCGTGCCTGAAAGATAATTGACAAAGAATGAGAAATGTTGTGTTGGAGAGAGAGAAAGACGTGTGTGCATGAGAAATACAAACCCCGTTTCCATATGAGTTGGGAAATTGTGTTAGAGGTAAATATAAACTGAGTACAATAATTTGCAAATCCTTTTCAACCCATATTCAGTTGAATGCACTACAAAGACAATATATTTGATTTTCAAACTCTTAAACTTTATTTTTTTTTTGCAAATAATAACTAACTTAGAATTTCATGGCTGCAACACGTGCCAAAGTAGTTGGGAAAGGGCATGTTCACCACTGTGTTACATCACTTTTTATTTTAACAACACTCAATAAGCATTTGGGAACTGAGGAAACTAATCGTTGAAGCTTTAAAAGTGGAATTCTTTCCCATTCTTGTTTTATGTAGAGCTTCAGTCATTCAACAGTCCGGGGTCTCCGCTGTCGTATTTTACGCTTCATAATGCGCCACATATTTTCGATGGGAGACAGGTCTGGACTGCAGGCGGGCCAGGCAAGTACCCGCACTCTTTTACTATGAAACCACGCTGTTGTAACACGTGGCTTGGCATTGTCTTGTTGAAATAAGCAGGGGCGTCCATGATAACGTTGCTTGGATGACAATATATGTTGCTCCAAAATCTGTATGGACCATTTAGCATTAATAGTGCCTTCACAGATATGTAAGTTACCCATGCCTTGGGCACTAATGCACCCCCATACCATCACAGATACTGCCTTTTGAACTCCGGGCCTATAAAAATCCGGATGGTTATTTTCCCCTTTGTTCCGGAGGACACCACGTCCACAGTTTCCAAATATAATTTGAAATGTGAACTCGTCAGACCACAGAACACTTTTCCACTTTGCATCAGTCCATCTTAGATGAGCTCGGGCCCAGCGAAACCAGCTGCGTTCCTTGGTGTTGTTGATAAATGGGTTTTGCTTTGCATAGCAGAGTTTTAACCTGCACTTACAGATGTAGCAACCAACTGTAGTTACTGACAGTAGTTTTCTGAAGTGTTCCTGAGCCCATGTGGTATATCCTTTACACACTGATGTCTGTTTTTGAAGCAGTACCGACTGAGGGATCAACAGGCATCAAGTAATATCCTCGCTTACGTGCAGTGATTTCTCCAGATTTTCCGAACCTTTTGATGATTTTACGGACCGTAGATGGTAAAATCCCTAAATTCCTTGCAACAGCTCGTTGAGAAATTTTGTTCTAAAACTGTTCGACAATTTGCTTACAAATTGGTGTCCCTCGCCCCATCCTTGTTTATGAATTACTTAGCATTTCATGGATGCTGCTTTCATACCCAATCATAGCACCCAATTATCCTGCACACCTGTGGGATGTTCCAAATAAGTGTTTGATGAGAATTTCTCAACTTTATCAGTATTTATTGCCACCTTTCCCAACTTCTTTGTCACGTGTTGCTGTCATCAAATTCTAAAGTTAATGATTATTTTCAAAAAAAAAAATGTTTATCAGTTTGAACATCAAATATGTTGTCTTCGTAGCATATTCAACTGAATACGGGTTGAAAAGGATTTGCAAATCATTGTATTCAGTTTATATTTACATCTGACACAATTTCCCAACTTATATGGAAACAGGGTTTGTAACGTGTCGGAATTGAACACAAGATTTGTAATAAAAGTTAAATGGTGCACTTTCACATTGTGACTTTTTCTGGATAACAACACAATAAAATGAAACACTCTGTAATTATTTTTAGAGCACACTGAGATATTAAGTACACAACATCAGTTGTCTTGTAATTGTTCAGTCACTGTTGTTATATTTCATACGATCATTTGTACATTTCAAGCACAAAGTCTACTGGCTTGTATTCAGGGACCCTCCCTAGCAAAAACTGACCAATTACAGCTCTGCGTCGCCAGCAACAGAAACCTAGGATTTTTGGGAGGTGCGTGTAGGCTACGCGGGGGGGCTGTCGTGTCGCGACGACGACACATACCCAAGGTACGCGACGCAAGAGTATACACCAGGCATTAGCCACCCGTCCCCTCAAAACCTATAGTGAAGCCTTTGGCTCTGGAATCATTAAGGGGTGGGGGAGCAGGGGGAGCCTGTCAAAATGTAATCACAGATAGAAAAAAAGGTCATTTCCTCGTGAGGAAGCAAACCACATTAGTTCACCAGGGAGATTGTTTACTCAAAGCCGCCATGGAAAAGCAAATCACATTCAGTGAGAGCTGTTATCATTGCAAACACCTTGTCCTCTTCTTGCATTTACAGCACCTGGGAGACTCGCTTAAGCTTGACATCATACCGAGGCTCAACCTGCGTACAGCTAACAGGGTGTCATTAGGGACACAGGAAAGAAGGGAAGCAAGGCAGAAAAAGTACTGGGACAAAGTAAGTCGTCATTAGAAGTAAAAAGGGAAAGAACCGGGTCAACCTTTTGTAGCAACAAATACACTGCTCGGAAGACTTTGTACAATATGTTGGGATTGTCTAGAATGATTTGTCCATTAATTATTGGGTGTGCCCCGCCTTCCGCCCGATTGTAGCTGAGATAGGCGCCAGCGCCCCCCGCGACCCCAAAAGGGAATAAGCGGTAGAAAATGGATGGATGGATGGATGCTAATTTAACAAAAAAAAACCTTTTCACATTTTCATTATAAGGTTTTGTCTGTAGAATTTTGAGGACAAAAATATATTTATTCCATTTTGGAGTAAGGATGTAACATAACAAAATGTGGAAAAAGTGAAACGCTGTGAATATGTTCTGGATGCACTGTATGAACCTTTTAAATCAGCATTAGAATTAAGGTGCTTGGAAAATTATCTCTCCTATAGGGTAGTGGTCCCCAACCAACGGGCCCTGTACCGGGCCGTGTGTTGCGATCTGCTGCTCAGATCTTCACATGTTTGTTTTTTCCATCTTTGTTTCATTCTCAGTCTGACCCGTTTATTTCCTGTTTTGTCCATCACTATGGTTCACTCATCAGTCCACCTGTTAGTCTCGCCCCGCACACCTGCTACTAATAATCACCCTCCTTTATAAGCCAGCCTTTTCTGTTTAGTCTTTCTCGGATTCTAATTTGCCCACGCGCAACAGTGACGACTCTCGACCTTCATCTTTTTATGTATATTCTCGCTAGCTTTTACGCCAAGCCATTTGTTTATTCCAGCTCACATGCTGAGGAATTGTTTTTTCTGTTTTTTGTGTACCTTCGTGCCAGCTTAGTTGTTTACTTTTACTTCCTAGTTCTCATACTAGCGTTTTTGGTTTGCCTTCTCTTTACACCAGTGTTTTTGTTCCTAGCCTTTTATTATTTAATAAATACCTTATATCTTACCTTTGCTGTGTTCTGCTTCGACGCATCCTCGGGAAAACAACACCGGCATTACCATGCCGAAGAAGAGTCATCACAGTAGGAGCCGAGCATCAAAATGTTTTCCCGCGTCGAAACCACGGGAGGAACCCTTCGACTTAGGGCTGTGGCTGGAGCTCATGGCTTGGGAGCAGGAAAGACTCAGCTGTGGGCCTGAAGTCTCCTCCGAAGCCGTTCGCGCTGCCCCGAAGAGGCGGGGGGTCCAGTGGAGTGGTCCCCCGCGCGGCGGTAATGTTCCAGCACCACTTATTCCTCCCCATGGACACAGCAAGTTTCACCCCGTCAAGGATTCACCCGTTATTACCGGTAATCTTGCTTGTTTTTTTTTCAAATCATTCCTTCAGCCACCATGACACTTTTTCTGACACTAGTGATGACGACATTTGGGGAACGCCCACCGGTGACGCAACACCGCCCCCTGTCGTTGACATTTTTTCTGAAGATTTTTATATTGCGGACAGTAATTCTCATTCTCAACCTTTTTCGAATACCAATAACATTTATGACAAGGTACAGAATTATCAGAATATTTTTTCTTTTTATTCTAGTCAGTCTCATTTAACTGTTTCTTCTATCCCACCTTATAAGCCTCATTCCCTGCCCAAGCCTAGTGTTTTTTTGCCTTCTTCGAATTATAAACCTGCACAATTTAAAGGGGAGGAATCTGCCCGCCTCCAGACCTCCCAAGCCTAGTGTTTTTTTGCCTTCTTCGAATTATAAACCTGCACAATTTAAAGGGGAGGAATCCGCCCGCCTCCAAACCTCCCACAACCCTCGCTTAAGGTCAGTCCCTGACCACAGTGAATGGGTCTGGGATCCCCTTCTGAAGGAGGGGGCTATTTCCTATAATTGTGCTGCTCAAGTAGCACAAACGCTATCTGTTAAAAATAAACCTCCATGTAGACCACCTTTACCGGTTCGTAAACCCGTGAAGCCACTAGCGCCTCCCAGACCACCTTTACCGGTTCTCAAAACTGTAAAACCGCAACCTCCTATGAGGCCACCATTACCTGCATGTCTGTCTAGTAAACCAATAGTTCCTTGTAGAGCTCCTCCACCTGTTTTTCCCCCGGCCAAGTCTCAACGGCCTTGTAGACCTCCTCCACCTGTGTTTCCCCCGGCCAAGTCTCAACGGCCAAGTAGCCCTCCTCCACCTGTGTTTCCCCTGGCCAAGTCTCAACGGCCAAGTAGACCTCCTCCACCGGTGTTCACACTCTCAAGGTCATTACCTCCAGTACATCCTCCACCACCGGTGTTCGGCACTTCTCCCAGTCTGGTTCTCACAACAGCACATGACTCTAACCTGGTTTTCACGCCAGAATCCAATTTTCACCTGGTTTTCACACCAGAAAATTTTTCTAGCCTGGTTCTCACACCAGTTTTAGACTCTAGCCTGGTTCTCAAGCCAGCACCAAATCTGAGCCTGGTTCACATACCAGCACCAAGCTCTAGTCTGGTTCTCGCACCAGAAACTGACTTTAGCCTGGTTCTCAAGCCAGCACCAGTTCCTAAGCTGGAGCGCATTCCACCACCAGTTCCAAAGCTGGAGCGCACTCCAGCACCAGCTCCAGAGCTTGAGCATACACCTGCGTCGACGACAGGGCTGGAGCCCACTCCAGTACCAGCACCTCGACAAGTGCCGGTACCAGCACCTCAAAAGGTACCGGTACCAGCTCCACGCCGCCAAGCACCGGTACCAGCTCCACGCCGCCATGCACCGCCGACGAAGGTGCTGGAGCCCACACTGGCACCGACGACGAGGCTGGAGTCCACACCAGTCACGCCGCCGACGACTTCTATGACGACGTCGCCGTCTGCTTCTACGCCCACGGCTCCTGCAGTTTCCACGCCTCCGACTGCTGCGGCTTCCACGCCGCCTCCGACGACTCCTGCGGCTTCCACGACGCCTACTTTGGCTGCAGTCCCCGCACCCTCGTCTGCTGCTTCCAAGCCTGCTGGGATTTCGGTGCTGAGGCGTCGTCCACCACATTGACCACGGGCGTGGCCTCTGCGAGGTCGTCCGCCTCGCCGGACACCTCATCCTGCAAGGCGGCCACTGATGTGGCCTTTTCGAGGTCGGCCGCCAAAACTCTTTTGGCAGCGGCGTTCCATCCGCCGCCGCCACTTGCCTGTCCTCGGTGGATTCGGGGACATGCGACTTGGCGACCCTCCACCGTGGCCTCCCTCCGCCCTCCCTTCGTTTGTAGACTTTCTGGTTTTGGGTAGGGGGTTCAAGTTTTTGTTTGTGTTTTTGAGACATCTGGTATCTGTCTTTTGTTGGGGGAAAATACTGTTGCGATCTGCTGCTCAGATCTTCACGTGTTTGTTTTTTCCATCTTTGTTTCATTCTCAGTCTGACCCGTTTATTTCCTGTTTTGTCCATCACTATGGTTCACTCATCAGTCCACCTGTTAGTCTCGCCCCGCACACCTGCTACTAATAATCACCCTCCTTTATAAGCTAGCCTTTTCTGTTTAGTCTTTCTTGGATCCTAATTTGCCCACGCGCAACAGTGACGACTCTTGACGTTCATCTTTGTATGTAAATTCTCGCTAGCTTTTACGCTAAGCCATTTGTTTATTCCAGCTCACATGCTGAGGAATTGTTTTTTCTGTTTTTTGTGTACCTTCGTGCCAGCTTAGTTGTTTACTTTTACTTCCTAGTTCTCATACTAGCGTTTTTGGTTTGCCTTCTCTTTACACCAGTGTTTTTGTTCCTAGCCTTTTATTATTTAATAAATACCTTATATCTTACCTTTGCTGTGTTCTGCTTCGACGCATCCTCGGGAAAACAACACCGGCATTACCATGCCGAAGAAGAGTCATCACACCGTGGCCCCATTGGTACCGGGCCGCAGAAGAATTTTTTATTAATTTTTATTTTAAAACAAATTTAAAAAAATTGTATTTTCTTTATTTTTTTATTAAATAAATGTATCAACATAAAAAACAATATACACTTACAATTAGTGCACCAACCACAAAAACATCCCTTTTCATGACAAAACGTCTCTTTTTCATGACAAAGGAAAAAAAAAAAAAAAAAGACCCCCGCCCCCCCCCAATTATTAAGCATTTTGTTGATTATTAATTATTAATAATTAATAATTAATTAATAATCATAATCAATAATTAATTATTAAGCATTTGTGTCCACGGATACAAAAAGGTTGGGGAACACTGCTATAGGGGGTTCAGAGTCCCCAAAAATATGAGAACCGGTGTTTTAGGGCTGCCAAATGCCATCCTTTGTTTTGAGCCAATTCCGGCATTTTTAACCGGCCTGATAATGTTTTTGGCTTTGTGCATTATTACACAGATACAATGTTCATTGTCATCCTGGGAAAAAAAAGTATTTATTCCAAACTTTGGGAAGTTTTGTAACTGACTAACTGCCCCCATGACAGTTAAGTATTTTCTTATGTATTTAAAACCAACATTGTTTTGTAGTTTCCCTGTTATTCCCCCCATGGGAGAATTTGTCCTTGCCGTCCATGGCAGCAGTAGTGCATGAGGGGCGCATTAGCCTCTTCTTGAGGTTTTTTTTAAGCCTTTTAGTAATTACTTGACTCCTTTACCTCTGGTCTCAGTCATGCATCAGCGTTATGCATCGTCAACAGAAGCAGCGCCAATGTGTAAAGCAAAGTAAACCCTATGAAAGCGCGACAGTGGATAACGCTGTGCTATTTCCAGCATGCTGGATGGGAGGATGCTCACAGTGTAAAGCCCCTATGGGAACCTCACACTCACACTTCGCACAAGTCTCTTTATCTCGTTGCCAATTTAGGAGCATGACGGCTCATCAGAGCTACCCTGTGCTCGCCTTTGAAAGAGAGAGTGAGGGATCCAAATTTAAGTTTAACGTGAGGCTTTCCACTTTTTTGCCCGTGATGTGTATTCATTTTGAAACCCCTAGTGTGAATATATTTGCAGGGGATTGGTTTAAGGTGGTGAAACCTCAGGACCATCTGTGTATCTTTGATGTTCATGCCACTTCCTGCCACCAAGGCCTGTTGGTAATTGGGTTACATAAAACGACGAAAGGAGGAGACTTTGCCTCACCTCTGATGGTTGTGAAGAGTCAGGAGATAAACTGTTAAGCTGTTCTTGCTGTGAGAACTGAAGGGGCGAGTGGGGGCTGGACTGCTGCACAGATCTATTTCTATATCTCTGATTCTATGGCTCACCATCCAAACTAAAACTCTGACACGTGAAATAAATGCACCAAATTTGATGACATTTTTGAAAGAATATGTCCAACCATGCTTCGGTTTTTAGTAGCTTCACTAGATGGAGGTCCGCAAGTTGAGTACCCGAGGCCTACCACGTATAGCGGGTGTGTTGGGAGAATGTCCCGAGATGGTCGATGCCTGCCCGGACACGCCACTGCTAGTCCAGAGACAGCTTCTGCAAACGGACACCACCGCATGCTTCGAGTGAGCCTGGCCAGTAATTGGGACACAGGGCGCACGCCATAGCTTTAACCAGTTCTCTCAGGTAGGACGCCTGCTGAGTAATTACGTTTGGCCCACCAAAGGTTGGCTTCCCAAATGTAATACATACTCATACAGACTTTTTTGAAGCTCACACACTCCTTGATGGCATGTCTGCAGGTCTATCTAGTTCAAAGGGGAAGATCTCCACCACAGAATGTAAAAACTGCTTAGCCATAGTGCTGCTTTACGCTTAAAAATACTGTGTTTGGACGGAGGCCCATTGGCACATTTTTATACTGGCATTTGGATGCAAAAAGTTTGATAGTTACATTAAACACGTTCTCGACACACACTGCCAGAACCAAAGCCGATCCCGGTGGGGCCGATCCGAGGGTTTTAGCCTTTTTATTTTGTGGTGGAAAAAGTTGCAACTGAAATCTGTTTATTTGTTGATCCTCATTAGCTGTGCTCTTATGGACAGAGTCTAACAATTAGATACAGTAATGAAAATCCTTTGTCAAAAACAGCCCGGCATTCAAGAAAAAACAGCAAAACAATATAACAAAAAAAGCTCAGAACCAGAACTGATGGAAAACGACACAGGGCATGACAAAAGAAAGTTACTCAGGGCCAAACTTTAATTAAGATGAGAAACACTGTGCCACTGTTTGAGATTTTGTTATTGTATATATTATTTTAGAATATCAATCATAAACTGCCCACAATTTAGTTCCCAAACCCAACCACAAATTTAATTCTCATACAATACAGGGAAAAATGTGTGCCTCACACACTGTCAAGTCCCTCATTTCCCTTGTCAATATCCACACCAGATTCCATTTGAGCTGTGAGTGATGGCGACACGGAGCCAAAAAGAGTGGCCTCACACATGTACTCCAATCAGACAGTCCTTCTGTGAAAGCATTAGTCTATGATATTTGAGAGGCTGCAAACAAACAAGTCACTGAGCCAATTTGGCCTCTGATACAGTATGTGGGGAAATGATTCATTATACCGCACCATCCCTCTACAGCCCGTATGTACACAGTTCAGTCCATTAAAATACACCACAGATGCTTTTTTAGCTTAAAACTCCTTCACTTTGCCAGAGAATTGCAAGACGTGCTCAGCCTTGGCTTAAGATCTAGAACAGGATCCAAACGACGTTGGAGGGACATCATAGCGACCTGGTAGTTCTAAGCCTAACTGTTACTGTTCAGTCAATGTGTGCAGACCCTTAAAGCTAATCTTAATTATTTGAATACATTTTTTTCTCTCTTTTGCTGCTTTTGTGACGCCATCTGCACAGGAGACTTTCCACATTTTACATTGCCTGTGCTCACAGGTGATGCACTCAGGTTCCTTTGACCTTTCAACATGCATTGATTTCCTGGCATGGCTGCAGGTGTAAGGGAAGGCCGTGTTATTACCCAATGTGGTTCAACTGTAACACACACACAAACACAGTCAAACCAAAAAAAAATTAAACGAGTGTTATTTGTCGTACAACTCCATCTCTTCATTGTTAGCTTGCTAGCTAACAAACTAACTACGTCAGAGGCCACATTCTCAAGATGTCTGAGAGAACTCACCTGTCTGAAAGTTTTTTGAAGGATTTTTTGAATGATTACATGCAGTGAAACCTTGATTCGCGAATGCCTCTATTTGAGTCATTTTCAGTTTATAAACCTTTACATTGTGCCAAGGATGCCTCTGAGGGCAGACCCTGTCTCAGCGTACAAATGCTCCATTCATTCATTCGTTTGTTAGCATTTCAGCTGGTTAGCCTCCGGATTGCGGCACCTTCACTTTAAGGATTGTATCAGCAAAGTGAACTTCTGCACCAAGTTTTTCATTGTGACGAAACCAAAAAAGATACCACAGTGAGGGAGAAGGCACCACCAGGACACAAGCCAATATACAGTATGATCGCCTCACAATGCTAGTTTGTGCTAAGGCTAGCAGTGACAACATGAAGCCATTGCTCGTTTGTTACTCCAAAACTTCCAGAATGTTCAATGATGGGCCTTTTTCCACCACAGGAACTTTTACAGGTACTTTCCAATTTACCTGGGTAAATTGGAAAGTTTGGTGGAGATCTATGTTTCCACCAAAAACTATCTTAGTAGATTTAGTCCTTTAGGACATAGTTTTAGTTCCTGTGAGCTAAGTGGGACTTTTGAAAGGTTCCTGGAACCTTGGGCTGTGCTGTCGAACGTGTTCCTAAAACGGATTAACTAAATAATTTTACCTTTTTTGTTTTTTTATTTTGGACTGCACCTCCGAGTGTGTGTGTGTGTGTGTGTGTGTGTGTGTGTGTGTGTGTGTGTGTGTGTGTTAAATCATTTTCACCTTTCTCATTTTTCTTTTGTCCAGCAGTGTTGACCATTTTTTGTAATTTTTTAGGATTTTATAAAACTCAAACAGGAAACATGTTTACCAACAATACATGGCCATTGTTGTGTAAAAGTCCTCAAGTTCTGCTATGGGAGCAATAGTGCTCACTCGCACACACATCTATGGCTAAAACAAGTACTTTATTTACAGTATTTCCAAGCATATAGCATGTAGTTCAAACATAAGTTTGAAAGTTTACCAAAGTAACAAACTGTTAACCATTCTACTTTTTTGAATATTTCCATTGAGGGACCAACCTCCTAACATTGTAGAGATGTGACGAACAAATCAAATCTTTTAAGCGGCTTTTAAGTAACCGATGAGAACATATTGGTTTGAGAGTCTTTTCTTATGCAAATGCGAGTGGGCGTGGTCAATATGACAAATTTATGAGTTCCTGATTAATTTGATTGTATTTTCTTCAAAATGGTTACACAAATGTTTTACGTATATTTAAAACAGATCTGTGTTATTAGTAATTAGTAGTAAAATATTTTCTTTCTTTATTTTATTTTGATTTATTTTTCAATTATTGCTGCTTGCTGTAAAAAGTAACATAGGCTGCACTATATTCTGCTCTTCCTGAATGTTGGGAGACAAGTGGTAGAACATGGATGGAAATATGCACACAGTCCTTTAAATTACTGTAGAGATGTTAAAATACCTTAATGTGGTTTATTTATGTTCTCCACTGTAAAATTAAGCACACAAGGGAAAGTACATTATTTATACACATGAAGTGCACATACATGTAGGAATCACAATAAATTAATAATACGGTTTGGAATAAACTGTAAAAAAGCATTAAAATTATTCAGGATGAAGTTTGGCTCAAATGCCGTTAGCTTTATGCTAACGTACAAAGGTCCAGTTAAAGTGCATCTGGCAGTGGAGGCTCCTCTAAGGGGCTTTGGGGTACTAGGAGGTTAACCCCTTTACTACTGTTACCCCGGATGGCCCCTTGGCAAAGGCCTAGTACCTGACTGCCCCCTAGCCAGGGATACGGTGACGACCTCAATGGTGGAGCAGGCGGAAGATGGTAGATGTAAGAACCACCACAATGGCTGCAATGGCAGAAGAAGGCAACCCCACATCCATGTGGGCCCAGTTATTGGGAAATAACAACTCAAGACCTCAACGGTGGAACAGGCAGAAGATGATTGCTAACCCTATGGAGCGTCACAACGGCTTGGATGGCGGATGAAGGCTTCAGCAGAAAAGGGTCCCCAGTCATCTTGGACTCAATGCCACTGGACCCTGACCCGGATCTGTCAAGGATCGTGTGGTGACTGTCTGTTCACAAGTCTCCCCACGTTAAACAACGCACAGGCATCCTCCATAAAGGGATACTCCCCTACCAGGAGGATCGTCATTCTCGCTTCAAGCGACCGCCGATGATGATGATGATGATGATGACAAAGGTCCAGCTCATTGTCAGGATAACCCAAATTAGCATGGTCAATCGCAGGGCACATTCACACTCACTCCCTAATGAACCTAACATGCAGATTTTTGGAATGTGGGAGGAAGTCGCGATACCCGGAGAAAACCCACACAGGCACGAGGGTTCTCCCTCTCAGATATGTCCAAATGGAGGTTCAAAAACAAACGCTGCATAAAGTTACCGTATTTTCCGCGCAATAAACCGCCCCGGGTTATAAGCCACACCTTCAATGCATGGCATATTTAAAAACTTTGTTAACCAATAAGCCACACCGGGTCATAAGCCGCGCCTACGCTGCACTAAAGGGAATGTCAAAAAAACAGTCGGATAGGTCAGACAAACTTTAATAATACAAACCAGTGTGCAAATGTGCAATCACAACAATAGAAACACTCAAAATATAATGTGCAAATGTGCAATCACAACAATAGTAACACTCAAAATATAATGCGCAAATGTGCAATCACACACTCAAATCAAACACTCAAAATATTGCAGAGCAATAGCAACATCAATAACTCAACGTTGCTCGAACGTTAATGTCACAGCACAAAAAATAAACATTTTAAGCTCACTTTCAGAAGTTATTCCTCATCCATAAATCCCTCGAATTCTTCTTCTTCGGTATCTGAATGAAAAAGTTGGGCGAATACGGCATCCAAAATGGCGGGCTCCGTCTCGTCGAAGTCATCAGAGTCAGTGTCTCTGTTGTTGTCCTGCAGTTCGGTGAATCCTGCCTTCCGGGAAGCTCGGACCACAGTTGAGACCGATATATCCGCCCAGGCATTTACAATCCACAATCCTGTCGACACCAATATCCAGCGGTTGGAGTTCTTTTGTCAATCCACCCGGAATGACGGTGAGTGTTGAATTAGTCTGCTTCACTTGTTTTTTGACACCATCTGTGATGTGGGCACGCATGGAGTCGTGTGAAAAAGCCTCCCTGTCTCTTCACGTAAACTTCTTTTAACCACTCGCTCATCTTTTCTTCATCCAACCATCCCTTCGAGTTAGATTTTATGATGACGCCGGCTGGAAAGTTCTCTTTTGGCAAGGTCTTCGTTTTGAATATCACCATGGGCGGAAGTTTCTGGCCATTAGCATGGCAAGCTAGAACCACAGTGAAGGACGACTTCTCATTCCCTGTGGTGCGAATATTTACCGTACATGCTCCCGTTTTATCTACAGTGCGGTTCACAGGAATATCTAAAGTCAGTGGAACCTCGTCCATGTTGAAAATGTGCTCTGGCGGGATCTTTTTTTCAGCTATCTTGTTTTTACAATATGCGCGGAAAGTAGCCAGCTTTTCTTGAAAGTCTTTTGGCAGTCGCTGTGAAATAGTAGTCCGTGTGCGGATGGAGAGATTGCGTCTCACCAAGAAGCACCATCTTTAAAATCATCCAAGTGAAGTTCGCTTGCTAGCGCTGTTGCCTTCGTTCGAATAGTGATGGTACTGACACTTCTGCTTGCTGTTCTCTGCTCAACAACCCACTGTTCGAGTTTGTCTTCCAACTGTTGACATCTTGCTTTGTTCCCTCGGAAACTCTGTTTTGTCTTCTTTACTTGGCGCAGGTCAACTTGTTGATTCTACCACCTACGCACCATTGATTCATTTATGTTCAATTCTCTCGCAGCTATTTCCATGTTCTTCTGCGTGACTTATTGCCTTTAGTTTGAATTCTGCGTTGTACGCGTGTCTCTTAGTAAGAGCAATTTTGTGGTCGTCTTTACAGAAACAAACAAATGAAATGAATCGTATTAGCCGCGCGCTTCTTTTTCTACGGGGGCGGGTGCTTACCTTGGCGGTTGCGTACCGTAGAAGAAGAAGCGCTTCCTCTTTCCAGGTGGGCGGGTGCTTACCTTGGCGGTTGCTTACCGTAGAAGAAGAAGCGCTTCCTCTTCTGTTTACCGTAGTTGCTAGACCTAAACTTTATGAAAATAAATATTTATATTAATCCATATTTAAGGCGCACCGGGTTATAAGCCGCACTGTCAGCTTTTGAGAAAATTTGTGGTTTTTAGGTGCGGCTTATAGCGCGGAAAATACGGTACACGTTATTGTCGGTCCTAATGTCAAAATGAGGGTACTTTTCACAGGCTTCAACAAGAAATGCATTAATTAACTTGAAGTATATTTTTCTTGAACTTTCTCTCCGTACTTTTGCCGAGTGTCAACTTCGTTCAGGTACGCCACTAGTTCCAACGCTGCTGACAGTTGATTCCGATGCATTTTTGTTTTGTTTTTTCTTTTTCAAATTAAAGCATGAATGAAAATGTTTATATTTCAGATGTATCAATCAATCAATATTTATTTATATAGCCCTAAATCACAAGTGTCTCAAAGAGCTTCACAAACCACAACGACATCTTATGATGACTATGAGAAACCTTGGAGAGGACCGCATATGTGGGCAACCCCCCCCCCCCCCTCCCCCCCAGGTGGCCGAAAGCAATGGATGTCGAGCGGGTCTAACATGACATTGTGAAAGTCCAATCCATAGTGGATCTAACATACCGGTGAGAGTCCAGTCCAAAGCGGATCCAATATAGTAGCGAGAATCCCGCCCATAGTGGAGCCAGCAGAAAACCATCCCAAGCGGAGGCGGATCAGCAGCGCAGAGATGTCCCCAACCGATACACAGGCGAGTGGTCCATCCTGGGTCCCGATTCTGGACGAGCGGTGCATCCTGGGTCCCGACTCTGGACAGCCAGTACTTCATCCATGGCCACTGGACCTGTGTCCCCCCCGCCCAACCCCTCCACAAGGGAGAGGGGGGCAGAGGAGAGAAAGAAAAGAAACGGCAATTCAACTGGTCTAAAAAGGGGGTCTATTTAAAGGTTAGAGTATACAAATGAGTTTTAAGATGGGATTTGAATGCTTCTACTGAGGTAGCATCTCTAACTGTTACTGGGAGGGCATTCCAGAGTACTGGAGCCCGAATAGAAAATGCTCTATAGCCCGCGGACTTTGTTGGGGGCTCTGAGAATCACTAATAAGCT
This sequence comes from Nerophis ophidion, assembly GCF_033978795.1. NCBI lineage: Eukaryota > Metazoa > Chordata > Actinopteri > Syngnathiformes > Syngnathidae > Nerophis > Nerophis ophidion. The sequence continues at coordinate 39,149,940 of NC_084613.1, forward strand.
GGAGTCCTTTGAACGCAGATTTCTTGCCGGGACATATGGTACAATACAATCAACAAGATAGGATGGAGCTAGACCGTATAGTATTTTATACATAAGTAGTAAAACCTTAAAGTGCACAGGAAACCAGTGCAGGTGAGCCAGTATAGGCGTAATATGATCAAACTTTCTTGTTCTTGTCAAAAGTCTAGCAGCCACATTTTGTACCAACTGTAATCTTTTAATGCTAGACATAGGGAGACCCGAAAATAATACGTTACAGTAATCGAGATGAGATTTAACAAACGCATGGATAATGATCTCAGCGTCGCTAGTGGACAAAATGGAGCGAATTTTAGATATTACGGAGATGAAAAAATGGCCGTTTTAGTAACGATCTTAATGTGTGACTCAAACGAGAGAGTTGGGTCGAAGCTAATACCCAGATTCTTTACCGAGTCGCCTTGTTTAATTGTTTGGTTGTCAAATGTTAAAGTTATATTATTAAATAGAGGTCGGTGTCGAGTAATGTGTGTACAAAGCAAACGTCCTGACCTCAATTTGGCTCAGTGTGCCAAACACTGCACCTACAGGAAACAGATGTTTGAACAATAACGAACATAACAGAAAACCAAGCAAACACTGCACATACAGGAAACAGATGCTTGAGCAACAACCAACTTAACAGGAAACCAAGAGTACTTCCTAGACACGAGACACATAGCAACTGACGTCAGTCAGTAGACTGACCAATCAGATAACTACTAGCACAGTGTATATAAGCTGCTGTACAACAAACTCTCAGACAGATCGCTTTGGGTTTTCCTCGTACTACTGTTCAAGTGTACTATACGATCTCCGCTCTCTGCAGACTGCGTTTAATAAAATACATCTACTTGACTCAACTCCTGCCTCCTCGAATTGTTTTCCTGCTCCCGGCCCAGGTGAGACGGCACAAAAAATGCGTCTCAACAATTTGGGGGCTCGTCCCGGGATACAGGGAGTTGTGAAGAGAACATCGAGAGGACCATTCGGACCTAAAAATGTTCTTCATGGACAAAGAACAAAGACACTAGCCGGCACTTACAAATAAGGTAAGCAGAAACCTGTTAAAACAAATTCTGCATATTGGAAACTACTAAAATAGTGTCCTGTCCTATGTACTTGTAAGAAAACATAAAAACTAAAAGAGTCAGTAGAAGTGTAAATAACTTCGATACAGGAGGAATACACAGTAACCTCGAGAGTGGCATAACTCCACCTGAGATCCGACGGGGTCCAGGAGCGGTTAGTACCGCGGCTGGGTTAGAGTCCTGGGGGTTGAGGTCCCTAAATTCTAGTTGTTGTTACGATATGAAAACTCCAAAAACGTTTGGGAAAATAGGTTTATAAACCTTGGAGAAATTGAAATATCGCTGTATAAAACTCCTCAAAACAACAAAATAGGTTGTTTTACGTGGGAAAAATGAGGGGAGAAGAAAAATACAGTCGAAGGAAACTGCAGTTGAAAACAGAGACTGAGTAGTCTTTCGATAACACAACTTTAAGCTAAAGAAAATACTGTGTGGGTATCGAATGTGTATATGACACTAACTTTGTGTGTGTGTTTTAAGTGTTGTTGAGGTAAGAAGGGAAGTGGGGAGAATAAGACTCTGAGTAAATCGTTGTGTGAATACTCGTTGTGTGCTGGGTCTGCGGCTGATGAACTGACGGGATACCTAACGGTGTAAACGAACGTCGTTCATTCGCTACAGTTTAGGGCAGGGTGGGCGGTGTAAACCGTCCATATCTGACCAACAGACACGCAGCGAGGGCTAAATCACCCAGTTGATAAGCGAGACATCTTATCTTTGGAGTAAACGCTGTGGTTCTTGTGATAGGACACCCAGTGGGAGACCGGACCGACCTTTAGGGCCGGCCTAGAAGCTTGTCTCTCAGAGAACCGCAGTGGGCTAACGCAGCTATCTCCGGGAAGATTGTTGTCGCAATAAAACTGTGGAGCTCAGAGTCTAGTTAAAAAATGAAAGGAGAGTTTGATAGAGAAATAGATGATGATGGATGGGGCCCGGTCAGCCCATATGTCACCCTATTGACCCAAATTGGATCCACAGCTAATGCCCTAGCTGCCACATCAAAGCCAACAGACAAAGAGAAGAAAGTAACAAAAGCAAAACAAAAATTAGAACAACTTATTCAGGACATGGGGAAAACATTGGAACATATAGGGCCCTTAGGACAATTGATACTTGATAAGATGAACACAGCCGCTGTAAAGAGAGATGAAGCGGAAGAGCAGGGAATGATTGCAGGTTTGTTGCAGAAGTCCAGTTGGAGGAAAAAGGAGCGCGACTGGGAGAAGGAGCGACGGGAGTGGGCTGAACTGTTGATCTGCTGGCAAAGCACCAAACATCTGCACCAAAAGGAGCTTCACTCCAAATCGGTAACTGCACCTCATGTCCCCACATGTCCTCCACCCTATGCGCCTCCAACCCACGACATGTATCCCACATTTTACATTGAAAGAGGCACACTCTGGCATTAGGAGATTTCCGCGCTGTTGCTGCTCGGTGCATGACCCAGACTAATCTTAGAGATGTAGAGACGGACGCAAAAACTCTAACACTGTCCGATGAAGTCAGATTCACCCAACTATGCACTGCTCTTGGTGCTGCAATGCGTAGTCATTTCCCACTGCCTAATTCAGCCGTTATGCCTAAAATTAGATGGGACCCCAAACAAAACCCCAGGCAGTTTTTATGTGAAGCCAAAGAGGCCTGGACCATTCAAACCGGCCAGTGCCCCTGTAACACTGGGTCACAGGCCGAGTGGTTCCGACAAGCAGTTCTGAGTGGAGTGCCTGAGTCAGTGCAAACAGCCATGAAAAGTAACCCTGACATGTTAGGATGTCAACTTTGTACATGGGAGAAGCATCACCACGGCTCAAGACAAAACACAACAAGATGAGAAAGACAAAGCAGATTTGCAGGCACAATTACTGAAATTACAACTAGCCAAAGCTAGAGATGACTTAAACGACAAAAAGAAGGGCAAGAAAGATCAGGTCAACTGTACAGCAGTGGGACGGCGATAACGTTCAGGAGTCTGGGACGCCACATTTCAGAAGAGGGGGAGGACAAAATAGGGGAAGGGGGGGCCCACGGGGTGGAGGAAGGAGAGGGTTTTCCGGGGGAAGGCCTCAAGGAGGAAACCAAGCCTGTTTCCTGTGTGGGGACTCCTCCCATTGGGTGAGGGAGTGCCCATATAACCCTGCTCAGTCACAAGGAGGGTTTCCACAGAGAGAAGGAGTTCAGAACCGGGGAGGAACACACCCTCCTCAGTCTCAAGGGAGAGGACCCGCACCACAGTTCCCCTTGTGGCAAGACACTGAGTGACACGCCCCACAGAGAAGCCCTGGACAGCACCTTACGGCAGAACCGGTGCTGTCAGTGACAGTAAATCAGGACTTGCTGCCTTTCTTAGTGGATACCGGTGCTACCGTCTCCACTATCAAGACTGTGGAAAAGAAGCTGCTTACATCAGACATCATAACAGTCATGGGTTTCTCTGGGGTTCCTACTACGCTGCCTTACACCAAGCCTCTCACAACAAGGCTTGGCAATCAGACTGTGTTGCATCCTTTCATCTACTCCCCTGAGGTACCTTCCAACCTGCTGGGGAGAGACCTCCTGACTCGATTGGGGGCTACTATTCTCTGCTCGCCTGACGGACTAACAGTCTCATTCCCTGATGGAACATCTCTACCCTGCGCCAGTATTGAGTCTTCACATTCAAGCCAATACATGATTCAGCCAGTTGCAGACAGATCGGCTGACATCTACTGGGGTCTCCTACACAGTGAAACTAGTGATAAAGGTGGAATCCTGTCGACTTACCTTACTTGGAAACCCTGGATCTCCCAAATACACCCCTATGTGGCCCCTCCTGACCCTCCTCATATGACATTGTTTTATGATAGAGACGATACACAGTGGTATGAGGAACAGTTTAGCAGGGACATAGAGGGAACTAATTGGGCTCTTTCCACTAATAACATTTATGTGGCTCCCATAGGTGTAGCGGCAGAAGTTTCTCTCACCCCAGAACAACTACAGTGGTACATGATGAGTGACGAGGCTTCCCCCCATGTGTCTTTAGCCTTACATCCAGAGCACCAAGCCAAAGAGCTGGGTTCTATAGTTAAAACAGCACAACTGCAAACTGATTGGCAGAGGGTTGGCTCTTTGTTGTGGTATTCACCCGCAACTCAAATCTACAAAATACAGGTTTCTTGCACTGACCACGCTCTCCTTGAACACGCTCAAATCTCCCGCCACCATGGCCGAGAGAAAACAGATCACCCCGAAGCAGCATTGTATTTAGATTCACTGCCTGACTCACTATGGTCCACTGGGCCCACGGATGTTGGCCTAGTCGACTGCCCCCCAGTTACTTTCAAGCTGAAAAATAACTACCCAGTGTGGGTTCCCCAATACCCAAGTAAAAAAGACGCCGAAATCGGCATTGCAGATACCATTGAAGGTCTATTTGAAAAGGGGGTGTTGGTAGAAACATCCTCGGAATGGAACACTCCCATATGGCCCATTGAAAAGAAGGGCACTGGTAAATATCGCATGGTTCATGATCTTAGGGCCATTAACTCTGCGTTATGCACGCAAACCATCCCAGTTCCCAACCCTTACGTTGCGTTGACTAATCTTGATCCTCGCCACCAATGGTTCACCTGTATCGACCTCGCTAATGCATTTTTCTGCCTACCACTAGCCGAAGAATGTAGAAAAATTTTTGCCTTCACCTACCGAGGGGTCCAACTGACCTATTCTCGTCTTCCTCAGGGATTTGCTCTATCCCCTGGCCTATTTAATCAGGTATTAAAGCATGTTTTGACGGATTGTGCTACCACCTGGAATAAAAAACATAACACTAACTGAGGCGCACGGAGTGGGACATGTCGGGGCTGCACGGATGCAGAAAACCTCGAAAATTGGTGGCACCCATTTTTGAAAGATATGTGTAAATATCATGTACATACTTGCCCTGAATGCACCATGTATAATGCACGACCAACAGTCAGACCGCATCCTGGACGTTTCCCTCTCGAGACGAAAACAGGGAAAGAAATCATCATAGATTACACAGATATGGTGAACTCAGTAAAAGGGTACAGGTATATGTTGGTATGTGTGGATGCGTATTCAGGTTGGCCAGAGGTACTCCCTACAAAAAGGGAAGACAGTAAGACAGTGGTGAAGTTTTTGGTAAACCAGTATATCCCCAGACATGGTTTTCCTGAGAAAATCCGATCAGATAATGGTACACATTTCAAAAACCATGATCTGCAAAAGGTTGAAGAAATGCTGGGGTTGAAACACAACTTTGGTTCGGTCTACCACCCACAATCCCAAGGAAAGGTTGAAATAATGAACCAAACACTCAAATCTAAATTGGCAAAAATCTGTGCACAGACCAAAATGAATTGGCTAGATGCGCTACCCCTTGCCCTCATGTCTGTTCGAAGCTCAATAAACCAAAGCACGGCCTTTACTCCCTTTGAGCTGACCACAGGCAGGAGGTTTCCAGGGCCCCAGTCCAAGCTTATTGGAATCAAAGGTGATGATCAGTCATTAACCCACACGCAGTATTTCCATGCTTTACAAGCCCTTGTTGCAGAGTATGCCAAGCAGGTGGGGGAGAGAAACAAGGAAGACACAGCGACCCCACCAAGCACAGAGTGGGTCCTACTGAAGGTGCTCAAGCGAAAGTGGACCGAACCCAGGTGGACGGGTCCATATCGAGTGACTGAACGCACCTCGCATGCTGTTCGGCTGAACGGCAAGGGAGACACGTGGTTCCACTGGAGTCGGTGTGCAGCGGGGGACGCCCCTGCACGCACGTTGAGAGGGACACGTACCGAGTTACGTGAACAACAACAACGGGAGAAGAGCACCAATCAACAAGGGGCAGAATAATCCCCTGGTAGCATTAGGGTGAGGTAGTCTACCCAAAATCCCTGTGGGAGGAGGTGAAATAGCGCTCCTCTCCTACACGTGGTGTGCCAAACCACCAACCAGATTCGTCGAGGGACCAAGAAGATCGTGACAACCATCGACCTCCTTATTCTCTGTTGGTTTGGGGTACTCATGGTCTTTTTTTGGGCCCTGATACATCTGTCCATCACAGGTACAACTCAAGTTTAAGGTGCCACTAAGTATTAGTACTTAAGTCGAATTTTTAAGTACATATTATACAATGTTTTGATTTGTGATCTCTTTAATAGAGATCAAAAGGGGGATTAATGAGTGTACAAAGCAAACGTCCTGACCTCAATTTGGCTCAGTGTGCCAAACACTGCACCTACAGGAAACAGATGTTTGAACAATAACGAACATAACAGGAAACCAAGCAAACACTGCACATACAGGAAACAAATGCTTGAGCAACAACCAACTTAACAGGAAACCAAGAGTACTTCCTAGACACAAGACACATAGCAACTGACGTCAGTCAGTAGACTGACCAATCAGATAACTACTAGCACAGTGTATATAAGCTGCTGTACAACAAACTCTCAGACAGATCGCTTTGGGTTTTCCTGGTACTACTGTTCAAGTGTACTATACGATCTCCGCTCTCTACAGACTGCGTTTAATAAAATACTTCTACTTGACTCAACTCCTGCCTCCTCGAATTGTTTTCCTGCTCCCGGCCCAGGTGAGACGGCACTAAAAATGCGTCTCAACACGAGCAGGACTGATAATCAGCATTTCCGTTTTCTTGGCGTTTTGTTGCAAAAAGTTAGCGGACATCCATTGTTTAATTTCATTAAGACACGCCTCCAGCTGACTACAATCCGGCGTGTTGGTCAGCTTTGGGGGCATGTAGAGTTGGGTGTCATCAGCATAACAGTGAAAGCTAACAGCGTATTTGCGTATGATGTCACCTAGCGGAAGCATGTAGATGCTGAAGACTGCAGGGCTAAAGACCGAATCCTGTGGAACTCCAACATAGTTTGAGGTCACATTGTTATGTTAGGGACGGCGTGGCGCAGTGGGAGAGTGGCCGTGCGCAACCCGAAGGTCCCTGGTTCAAATCCCACCTAGTACCAACCTCGTCACGTCCATTGTGTCCTGAGCAAGACACTGCACCCTTGCTCCTGATGGGTGCTGGTTAGCGCCTTGCATGGCAGCTCCCTCCATCAGTGTGTGAATGTGTGTGTGAATGGGTAAATGTGGAAGTAGTGTCAAAGCGCTTTAAGTACCTTGAAGGTAGAAAAGCGCTATACAAGTACAACCCATGTATTATTTATTTATGGGAGACGCACTGCATCCTGTCAGTAAGATAAGAGTTAAACCAAGACAGGGTTAAGTCTGACATATCAATTTGTGTATTGATACGCTCTAATAAAATATTATGATCGACGGTATCGAAAGCAGCGATAAGATCAAGGAGTAGCAACATAGATGACGCATCAGAACCCATCGTTAGCAATAGATCATTAGTCATTTTTGCGAGGGCTGTCTCCGTAGAGTGATTTGCCCTGAAACCGGATTGAAAGGTTTCACATAGATTGTTAGACGCTAAGTGTTCATTTAGCTGCTCTGCAACAATCTTTTCGAGGATTATCGAAACAAAGGGAAGGTGAGACACCTGTCGGTAGTTTACCATGAGGTCAGGATCGAGGTTAAGTCTTTTAAGGAGAGGATGTGTGTGAATGTGAGTGTGAATGTTGTCTGTCTATCTGTGTTGGCCCTGCGATGAGGTGGCGACTTGTCCAGGGTGTACCCCGCCTTCCGCCCGATTGTAGCTGAGATAGGCGCCAGCGCCCCCCGCGACCCCGAAAGGGAATAAGCGGTAGAAAATGGATGGATGGATGAATAACCGCTCTTTTGAACGCTAGGGGAACAGTGCCAGAGGAAGGTGATAAGTTTATAATATTTAGCACTGATGGACCTAATAATACAAATAACTCCTTGATAAGTTTCCCAGGAAGTGGGTCAAGTAAACATGTTGTTTGTTTTATTCCATTTGCACGTGATGATTCTTCTAATGTTATTTCATCAAAACGAGAGAAACTATTTTGGAGGGCAGTATCCGCTGTATATACAGTATCTGTGTTAATAGAACCCAGTTGTAGATGGGACGCATTGTCTTTAATCTCCTTTCTAATGACTTTAATTTTCTTATTAAAGAAATTCATAAATTCATCTCCCAAGTGGAGCTACTGGGAGCAGTCCCTTGTTGGGTTAGCGATGCTACTGTACTAAACAAAAATTTAGGATTGTTTTTATTAAGACGGATGAGATTTGAGTAATATTTAGCTTTAGCTAAGGTAAGCATGCGTTTATACGTTATTATACTATCACTCCATGCCTGATTGAAAACCTCATGCTTAGTCGCGCGCCCTTTGCGTTCCAGCTTCCTACATAATTTATGAGCTCTACTTTCTTCTGTAAACCATAGGGTACGCCTTTTTAGAGCCTTTTTTTAACTTAAGCGGTGCTATACTATCAATGGTTTCGTTCAGGTCGTCTTTAAAATTGTTGGTTAGGTTATCAATAGAGCCTACATAATTTGGGAATGGTGCCATTACCGAGGGCAGTATACTAGCAAGAGTTGGCATTGTGGCAGCATTAATGTTGCGGCTGCTATAGCAGTTATTATTATTAGCTTGCCGAACATTAATCTGAACTTCGAATTTTATAAGGTAATGATCGGACATTACTTTAGTATACGGGAGTATCATAACTTTGGAAATGGTGATACCCCTGACATGCACAAGGTCACATAAGGGCAAGGAACACTTACACCCAGTGGGACATCGGTGACAATGATAACTATGAGAACCTTGGAGAGGACCACATATGTGGGCAAGCCCCCAGGCTTACAGCACGGAAAATATGGTACACGTTATTGTCGGTCCTAATGTCAAAATGAGGGTACTTTTCACAGGCTTCAACAAGAAATGCATTAATTAACTTAAAACTACATTTTTCTTGAACTTTCTCTCTCCATACTTTTGCAGAGTGTCAACTTCGGACAGTTGATTCCGATGCATTTTCGTAGTTTTTTTTCTTTTTCAAAATAAAGTATGGATGAAAATGCTTATATTTTAGATGTATCAATCAATCAATCAATCAATCAATCAATATTTATTTATATAGCCCTAAATCACAAGTGTGTCAAAGGGCTTCACAAACCACAATGACATCTTATGATGACTATAAGAAACCTTGGAGAGGACCGCATATGTGGGCAACCCCCCCCAGGGGACCGAAAGCAATGGATGTCGAGCGGGTCTAACATGATATTGTGAAAGTTCAATCCATAGTGGATCCAACACAGCCGCGAGAGTTCAGTTCAAAGCGGATCCAAGACAGCAGCGAGAGTCCCGTCCACAGGAAACCATCCCAAGCGGGGTCAGATCAGCAGCGTAGAGATGTCCCCAACGATACACAGGCGAGCGGTCCATCCTGGGTCCCGACGAGCCGTAATTCCTGGGTCCCAACTCTGGAAAGCCAGTACTTGATCCATGGCCATCGGACCGGACCCCCTCCACAAGGGATGGTGGGACAGAGGAGAAAAAGAAAAGAAGCGGCAGATCAACTGGTCTAAAAAATAAGTTTATTTAAAGGCTAGAGTATACAAATGAGTTTTAAGGTGAGACTTAAATGCTTCTACTGAGATAGCATCTCGAACTGTTACCAGGAGGGTATTCCAGAGTACTGGAGCCCGAACCTAAAACGCTCTATTGCCCACAGACTTTTTTTGGGCTTTAGGAATCACTAATAAGCCGGAGTCCTTTGAACGCAGATTTCTTGCCGGGACATATGGTACAATACAATCAGCAAGATAGGATGGAGCTAGACCGTGTAGTATTTTATACGTAAGTAGTAAAACCTTAAAGTCACATCTTAAGTGCACAGGAAGCCAGTGCAGGTGAGCCAGTACAGGCGTAATATGATCAAACTTTCTTGTTTTTTTCAAAAGTCTAGCAGCCGCATTTTGTACCAACTGTAATCTTTTAATGCTAGACATGGGGAGACCCAAAAATATTCCGTTACCGTAATCGAGACGAGACGTAACAAAAGCATGGATAATGATCTCAGCGTCTTTAGTGGACAGAATGGAGCGAATTTTAGCGATATTACGGAGATGAAAGAAGGCCGTTTTAGTAACGCTTTTAATGTGTGACTCAAAGAGTTGGGTCGAAGATAATACCCAGATTCTTTACCGAGTCACCTTGTTCAATTGGTTGGTTGTCAAATGTTAAAGTTGTATTATTAAATAGAGGTCGGTGTCTAGCAGGACAAATAATCAGCATTTCCGTTTTTTTGGCATTGAGTTGCAAAAAGTTAGCGGACATCCATTGTTTAATTTCATTAAGACATGCCTCCAGCTGACTACAATCCGTCGTGTTGGTCAGCTTTAGGGGCATGTAGAGTTGGGTGTCATCAGCATAACAGTGAAAACTAACACCGTATTTGCGTATGACGTCACCCAGCGGCAGCATGTACCTGCTGAAGAGTGCAGGGCCAAAGACCGAACCCTGTGGAACTCCACACGTTACCTTTACATAGTCCGAGGTCACACTGTTATGGGAGACGCACTGCACCCTGTCAGTAAGATAAGAGTTAAACCAAGACAGGGCTAAGTCTGACATACCAATTTGTGTATTGATACGCTCTAATAAAATATTATGATCGACGGTATCGAAAGCAGCGCTAAGATCGAGGAGCAGCAACATAGATGACGCATCAGAATCCATCGTTAGCAATGGATCATTAGTCATAATGTTCCCCTTTTAATGTATTTATATTATCATTTGGCACTAAACTAAAGTTTTAACAAGCTGCTACACTTCGTACTGCCTCTGTCAGTGCTTCTCTGCAGCACTCAGCATTGTCCCACCCACACAACCATCTTAATGGTTACACGCAGAGCAGTAACAGCCAATCCACAGTGCGTATTCAGAGCGCATGGAACAGCCAACCAGCAGTGTGTATTCAGAGCGGTAACAGCCAATCAGCAGTGAGTATTCAGAGCACATGGAGTCAGTGCTCACGGCAGAGGAAGGCGGAGAGGAGAGACTGTGCGGGTTAGCAGAAAGGTGTTTAGCAGGTGAGCATAATGCAGCGGACTCTCCCCAAATGATACTAAACACCTCCCAGTCAACTACTAGTAACAACACTATAAGCCCGTTGACATAATGTTGAATGAAGAGTTTCTGTCTCTGATAGTTGATATAATAATGTAACTGCATCATAAAGTCTACATGAACTCCATGGTGTTCAGGGTTGAATAGTCTCTTCTATTGCTATTGTACTATTTTTTCAGCTATAGTTACATTAATCATTAGTAATGTAGCAATCAAGTTTCCCTGCTATCGCATTTTGATAAAAATATAACATTTACATAATAAAAATCAAGTTCGGGCTTCCCAAATGCTGTAATAAATTAAGCATGATGATTTGAGCATACTGCGATGATGTGGCGATTAGTCCAGGGTGTACCCCGCCTGCCGCCCGAATGCAGCTGAGATAGCCTCCAGTGACTCCCCGTGACCCCAAAATGGACAAGCGGTAGGAAATGGATGGATGGATGAGTTAAGCATATGTCAACATGTGGCCCCACTTTTAACTCTTTTTTTCAAATGCTTATTGCAAACGCTTATTTACAGTAAATCATTAATCTGACTTAGTCATTAAAATGTCTCAGTAAGTCAATATTTACTAAGTCAAAATAATGAAATAATTAGTATCGCAGGTAACTAGGACTGTTTCGTACTTTGTTTTTACTTTAGGTAAAAAAAATATCTAGATATACATGTATATCGTATATCACCACCCAGCCCCTTCCCTTTCCCCTTCCGCGTCCGTCCCCTTTGTCCCTGGAGAGACACCAACTTAGCTAACAAATATTCTGAGGGAAACACTGACATAGCAGCAATTGGATTGACTTTTTATTTTATTATTTGTATTTTAAATTGGTTTGTATTTTTTTATTTATGCTATTTTTGTGATTTGCTTTCCTGGTTCATTGTTGTGAAGAAGTTCAAGCGTACACAAAAAAGGTAGAGTACTACAATTTGTATTATGTCCTAATATGTATTCTCTTTTTATTTATACTTTTATATACAGAAATACATTTAATTTGTACTTTTTTGTGTATTGTTTTCCTGTATTGCTATAATGCTCGGTTGCTACGTTTTTAAGTGAGGAAAAAATTAAAAACAGTGATGTTAATGTGATATCATGGGAATATGGCACACAATGTTAAATGTGATGTATAATGTAAAGCGTTTTGGGTATCATTCCAGGTATAGTAAAGCAGTGGTCCCCAACCTTTTTGTAGCTGCTGACCCGTCAACGCTTGATAATTTGTCCCGCGTTTTTTTGGGTTGAAAAATAAAATAAACTGAAAAATATTATAATTAAAAATTGCTCTGCGGCCCGGTACCAATGGAGCCCGGTGGTTTGGGACCACTGTAGTAAAGCATGGTCTAAATAAAGACCATTTACCAAAATACAATGAACACAACAAATATAAAATGTTAATCAATACTTCATAATAACCCGCACTAACAGACTAATATTTGTGAAGATTTAAATTATTCTGATCCACATCTTATCTTGCAACTGCTACCAGTGATCGTTCCTTTATAAAATAAAAAAAATTAAATAAATGCCTATAAAAACGAGTCAGCTCTTTGAAAGGAAAGGCTCACTTAAGACCCAGCTCTCTTCAAAGAGCCATAAATCTCATTTCTATAAAACTGCAATTTATTGATTTGTCAATAGCAATACATACAGACCACAGCAGGTCTCCAAGGTGAACAGTCTCTGGCATGTTAGTACAATTATTATTAGTATATTTTATCATTGTGATTTTAAATCTGTCCTTTCCATTCTTGTTTTGATACAAAACAATAATGGAATGCAACAGCAATGTGGAGCTTTAAAGCACGCACTACGCTGAATATTGCATTATTGCGTTTAGTGTGTCATAAGTTATATCAAGATTAATCAAACCAAACAGGAAACCACGTTGTGGAAATTTTGCTCACTTGATGACAGTTTTTTTCTTAAATCTTAATGTAACCATAAAGAGTTCCCGCAGGATAACAGATTGTCAATGTTAGCATTAATGCTACTTCCAACTTGGCGAGGGGTAGGAAAATTCAGGTGGCCGGGCTGGCGCATTAAGGGAAAATCTCAACCTAAGCACACACACACACGCACACACTTTGGTGCCCCCAGTCCACTCCCTCCATCCATTTTCTACGTGTGTCCCTCTTGGGGTTATCGGGTACTGGAGCCTATCCCAGCTGCATTCGGGGGTCAAGTCACCCTGGACCATGGACAAGTCATCCCCTCATCGCAGGGCCAACACAGATTGACAGCAATCACACTCACATTCACACACTAGGGACAATTTAGTTTTGCCAATCAACCTATCCCCGGGTGCATGTCTTTCGGGGGTGGGAAGAAGCCGGAGTACCCGGAGGGAACCCACACTGTCACGGGAAGAACATGCAAAATCCACACGGAAAGACCGAGCCTGAGGATCGAACCCAGGACCTTTTTGTTGTGAGGCACCGTGCTGCCCAATCCAATCCAATCCACTCCACTTTATTTATATAGCACATTAAAAAAAACAATTACAGTTTCACAAGGTGTTGCACAGGAGTTAAAGCATACATTTAGAATCAATTGTATAAAACATTTAACTATAAAGAGAACACATACATAAAAGAAAATAAAAGACTAAAAAAAGGACGCCCCTCTCTCAGGAGAGGCACCAAGCCTTAATCACACTGTCATCCTCCCCGGCTCAGCCAATCCATCTCATTACCATCCTTTTATTGCCGTTTAATGAAACTGAACCAGAACTGAATTGGTCTGAAGAAAGCTTGTGCATTTTCACAAACCATCGAAAACATGGAATCAATAAACGATAAAACACTACGTGGCATTTAAAGCCGTGCTCCCTGCTAATTAATTATCGATAACATCAACAAAGCAGCCTTAACAGAGGCTAGTGCATTGCTGCAGAGCGACCACAGTTGCTTGTAAATCTTGTATTCCTTCATCTCAAAGGAGCAACAATTGAAGCCTAAAAAGACAGAATGTGAAACTTGGCCACCTGCTTCAATTATTAAATCTGCTTCCTAGAAATGGACTTCTCAAGACATGATCTGATATCCTGTCAGAATGTGTCTAAATGAACAGACCTTGTCTTTGTTTTGCCACCAAAGAATGCTTTATTTGCATTCTGCAGCCTGCTGTGCTTTAGAAAATACTTTTTCAAGGCTGTGACGTGTAGCTTGCTCATTCAGATAAGGAAAGGGGAATCATTAATTTCTTTAAAAATGTTATTCAATATTACTTAGTACCATTTATTTGCTTTGATAAAATAAAAAAAATATATATATCGAGTCTTTTTTTATTTCTACTTTATTTATCTGTGGAGTACATGATTATCCTCCATGAAAACATACTTTGCATGATTGCCTCCATTTTGTCTGAAAGTCCAGTTAAGTACAGAATCTGATCTTGGATATGGGACAAGCGGAAGAAAATACAGTATCTTTCGGAGTATAAGTCGCTCCGGAGTATAAGTCGCACCTGCCGAAAATGCATAATTAAGAAGGAAAAAAACATATACAAGTCGCATTTTTTGGGGACATTTATTTGATAAAACTCAACACCAAGAATAGACATTTGAAAGGCAATTTAAAATAAATAAAGAATAGTGAACAACAGTCTAAATAAGTGTACGTTATATCAGTGGTCCCCAACCCATACTTGCTAACCTTGAGACCTCCGATTTCGGGAGGTGGGGGGTGAGGGGGCTTGGTCGGGGGTGGGGCGGGGGGGCGTGGTTGGGGGCGTGGTTATTTACAGCTGTTGTGTGCGCAGTTGTGCACTGCACTTTCTAATGTAGATGTTATTGTCACATATGCATGATTGATTGATTGATTGAAGCTTTTATTAGTAGATTGCACAGTACAGTACATATTCCGTACAATTGACCACTAAAATGTAACACCGCAATAAGTTTTTCAACTTGTTTAAGTCGTGGTACAAATATATACTATCAGCATAATACAGTCATCACACAAGTTAATCATCATAGTATATATACATATTTACAATCTGGGGGGTGGGATGAGGAGGGTTTGGTTGATATCAGTACTTCAGTCATCAACAATTGCATCAACAGAGAAATGGACATTGAAACAGTGTAGGTCTTACTTGGTAGGATATGTACAGCGAGCAGGAAACATAGTGAGTTTAGATAGCATAAGAACGAGTATATACATTAAAAATGCATTTGATTATCTATATTAGGTTAGTTACAATCCGGGGAGATGGGAAGTGAACGTAGGAAGATAAAGGGTTGGAGTTGCTTGGAGGTGTTTTGCTGGTGCATGTACAGTAGATGGCAGTATTGTCCTGTTTAAGAGTGTCACATGCTGTTTACGGCAGACAAACTGCCTTACAGTAGAGCGGTAGACGCAAACGTGACTGCTGTCGTTGTGTGTTGTTACTGCGCTGAGAGGACGTTAATGAAACTGCTTAACAATAAACCCACATAAGAAACCAAGAACTCGCCCTCGATTATTCTACAGTTATAACGTCATTGGGCAGACACACTCTCAGACACGTCACTCGGGTTCTCATGGAGCTGGAGGGATCGTGGCCTCCAGCTCCGCATGAATTTTGGGAGTCTCCCGGAAAATCCAGGAGGGTTGGCAAGTATGCCCCAACCACCAAATGTTTTAATAGATTCTATATATTTTTTTTATTTTATTTTATTGTATTAAATCAACATAAAAAACACAAGATACACTTACAATTAGTGCACCAAACCAAAAAACCTCCCTTTTTCATGACAGAAACCTCCCTTTTTAATGACAAAGAAACAGTAGTGGCGTTCTGTACAAAAAGTGCACTTTATTTTTGTATTGTTTTGATATGTCATCTTAGTGACATCGTGCCCAAAAGTGCAATAATAGCTTGTTTTTGTCACGGTTTGCGGCGCACTTGCTGCGCGAAGTTGCCACTTCGTGGATGCACACACGACAGGATTGCAGGTAGGAACAAGTTTTTATATAATAAAACAAAAGAACACTGGTGCAAAAAGGGGAAAAACAAAGCGCGTGCCAATGCACGGAAAGCTAATGCTAAAACTTAGCAGGACATAGAAGTAAAACTAAACGACGTGCCGAACGCACGTGAAGCTAAGGCGGAACTTAGCACAAAATAATCTAAGATACAAAATACAAACCGTGACGAGTTGCGAAAACCAAACAATGAGCCGAGGCCGAACTAAGGAATAACGCAGGCTTATATACTCAAATAATAATTGCCATCAGGTGTGCAACAAAGGAATAGCAGCTGGGACAACATAAGAAACCATGGCAACGAGCTACATCAGGAAGTGCACAAACACAGGAATCGGCCAAGTCTAAAACTAAACATGAACAAAGACATAAACAACAAAACAATAAACGATCCGCGTAGCGAATCGTGACACTACCCCTCCCCCAACAGGCAGATCCCAGATGCCCCAAAACTCCTGAAGTACAAACCACCCCCACAACTAGACAGTCCAAAAGAGAAGGGAGGGCGGAGGGAGGACCTGGTGGAGGGCTGACAAGTCCTGCATCCTTGACTCCACCAAGGACACCACAGGCAGCGGCGGCGGGTGGGACGCCGCCTCCACATCCGTGGCTGACGAGGACCAGGGCACATCCCGCGAGGAGGACGCCCTGGGTAGGGCCACCACCATGGCCGGCGTGGGGGTGGACGCACCCGCCAAGGAGGACGCCCTGGGTACGGCCACACCCGTGGAGGTGGAAGCACCCTGCGAGGAGGACGACCTGGGCATGGCCACACCCACAGCCGACATGGAGGAAGATGTGCCCGGCGTGGTTTTGGACCTAACGCTCGGCGTGGACCCTGGCGTCATCTTGGAGTTAGTTAGATTCTCACCTAAAATGAATAGTTTTGCCTGATAAGTGCAGTATCCTTCTTCAACATTTTAATTAAATAAGTTGTATACAGTAGTACCTCAATTTACTAGCTTGAATGGGTACTGTGACTGAGCTCTTAGTTTAAAACACTCAATCAATGTCTGCCATTTCAAATCAACTGAATTAGTAATTTCGCTCTTTAAAAACAGCACCCTTTCAATAATCTTTTTAAAATGAAAAACAACATTTTTGATTAAAAAAAAATATTGTATAAAAAATACTCCCATTATCTACATTATCTTCTTCCAGCTTCTTCTCTGTCAAACACACTATCAGCAGCAGCTTCTTCTTTCCATTGATAAATGAACGCCATTTAAATATTATTTTAACATTCTATGCAGGCGTTCCACTCAGTCTGCTTCAGTTTGGTGTAGACCAGCAGTCATACGCTCAAACTGCTTTGCCAAGTTGGCGACAGGCTTAGTCATGTTTTTGATAATTTATTTATTCACTTGTTCTTCTCACACTCGCTTTCTTCCTTCCCTTGCTTGGAAAAACCAAGCTATGTTGATCTCTAGCTACAAGCTAATGCTTTGGGCAGATCTTAAGGCAGGGGTCGGCAACCCAAAATGTTGAAAGAGCCATATTGGACCAAAAATACAAAAACAAATGTAGTCTGGAGCCGCAAAAAATTAAAATCCATATTACATACAGATAGTGTGTCATGAAATATAAATTGAATTATGAGGACTTAAAGGAAACGAAATTAGCTCAAATATAGCTACAAATGAGACATAATGATGCAATATGTACTTATAGCTAGCCTAAATAGCATGTTAGCATCGATTAGCTTGCAGTCATGCAGTGACCAAATATGTCTGATTAGCACACTCCACATAAGTCAATAACTTCAACAAAACTCACCTTTGTGAATTCATGCACAACGTTATAAAGTTTGGTGGACAAAATCAGACGGAAAAAGAAGTGGCATAAATCACGTCTGAGACAGTCGGAGAAAGTTATGCATGTAAACAAACTAGGGTGAGTTCAAGGACCGCCAAAATTAGTAGGACAAAACGGCGCTCGCCAAATACTCGAATCAGTGAAGCATATTTAATATAAACAGTGTGCTTTATAGCAGTTAAGGAGTTTTGTGTCATGTTTGTCCTCCTACAGAAACCAAATTAAAACAAAAAATATGTTTTTTCCCCTCATTATTTTCATTTTTCATATATTTTTGAAAAAGCTCCAGAGAGCCAATAGGGCGGTGCTAAAGAGCCGCATGCGGCTCCTGGGCCGCGGGTTGCCGACCACTGTCTTAAGGGGTTCAATGTGGCATTTGCTACACCAGCTATTGGCAGTAATGTTTGTAACTCAAACTTTTGCCTGCAACTTAAAGCATAATAATTACCTGTGAGACAGCTCAGATCTCAAAACACTCTTAAAATGAGGTACCGCTGTAGTTTTATGCATTGATGCTAAATAAAGACAGATTCAAATCCTACCGCTTTCATTCCAAATGTGACCCAGATGTGCTTCACTTGAAATTTAACATGTAAAAAGCAGCCGTGCTTTAAACTTCGGCGTTATTAAACGTGCTTGTAAGGTTATTAGTTAAACACATACCGTATGCATGTACATTTCTTGGAAGCAATGTCGAGAGCTCCCTCTGTGTTCCACAAAGACCGCGAGGTCATTGGAAGTACAGTGGGAGGTACCAGAGGAGCCTCTATGTTGATCCAGCAAGCCTTATTCAGCAAGTGTGATAAGTGGGAAGCTCAGAAGGCTTTTGGAAGTGGGACATGGTCACTGCAAGATGACTGGAACCCTCCCTCGAAAAATAAAACCCACACATGCACAAAGCGTCCTATTTGCAGCAGCCAAAGAACTTCTACATCCGTCTCATTAAGAAGCACACAAACAGTGGCTCTGCTAGTGGTAGGACGCCTGTTGGAGCACATTGTTGGCCAACACAGCGACGCTTTTGGCACAGGAAACTCTTTAGAGAAAAGCTTTTTATTTCACCCACAGCAGCTCTCTAGGTGAATAATCCTGTCCACACACTAGACTCCCATTAATTATCATCCAATTATGATTCACTTCCAGTGGACTGTCAAGATTTTGCTGGTGCTTCCAAATGGAAAGAGAGAGACATTCGTATCGGAGCGATGTGTGTTATTATAGAGCATTAACTTGGACAGTAAGCACTTAGCCTGGAGGCTTGTGTGTGATAAAAAGTCCCCTGGTGCAAAGAAGAGGCAGCGTTTAAAGTGCCATACATGATAAAACAATGGCTGTGTATGACAGTTTGACCCCACACTGTCACTGTTTGACCTTTTGGCTTCCTCTCAAACCATGCACATTTTTTTTAGTCAGTGGAAAGCATGCTCAACAAAAAAATTGTAACCTGTCACTCACCATGGCTCTGCATGTCTGGCTAATAGAGTCAGGGTAGGGCTGAAGGCTTTATGTAGCTGAGCACACCTGCTTTGACTAATTGGGCCTAATTTAGGCCAAACCATGATTGTCAGGAGCTGGGAGTTGCTGAGGGACACTGGACATTTGAAAGTTGTGTTGTCTAAACCTGAATACACTGTGTACAAACATGACTGCTTTAAAAATGCAAAAGTACTATGTGAATACTTTTTAGACATCTGATGGTTATTTATGGTTAAATTTACAAAATAAGTGTTTTCTTAATTTCCCCTGTCAAATTGGTCCCAGCTAGTGGGCGGGGCTATGGGCTATTTAAGTGGGGAAAATGCCATTTTTCTGCGAGTCTGCTGCCTGTCACTGCCAGAGGAGGTTCTCTGTCCTGACCAAGAGTTTCGGTCTTCATACATCAAACAACTACTGAGATTGTGGGTACTTTGTCTTCCTGTGTTTTTGTTCACCTTGCCATCTTTGATTTGAAGTCCGGTTTGCAAAGGTTATATTACCTTCACCCGAGGCGTGGTGTGACACTGTGCTTACGTTGCTGGTCCTGAGTGGACAATGAAGCAGGAGTGTAGGGAAGGCTGCCAGCACTAAGGGGCAAGCAAATATTGAGTCGCCCAAATCTGTGCGCACATTCCCTTTCAGCAGTTCAAACTTTTGAGAAATACTCCCAGTAAAATTAAATTTTCCATACTAAATGAATACCTTTTAATAATTAGCAGGGCTGTTCAAAACCTTTTGGCTTGGTGGCCGCATTGGGCTAAAAAACATTTGGCCGGGGGCTGAAAGCAGACTACTGTTTACACATACGTATATATACACATATCTATATATACAAATATAGACACCCATATACATATACACATAAATATATATATACATGTATATACATACACATATACATATTTATAAATATATATATATATATACATGTAGCACGTACGGAGTCTACTAAATGTCTCCTCTTAGAGATCTTGTTCTGAAAACACATATCATTGTACTTTGAAGTGAAGTAACAATAAAATCCATCCTATTATAGTCAGAGAAGAGAGGAGACGTACACACACTCTGTACAAAGCTGCCGCTGTTTCTGATTTGGTTGAGATGTAAATGTTTCATCACTGTCACGCTTCAAATAAAATCAAATCCATCGTTCATGTCAATAAACCAGTCAATAGATTTGGTTCGTTTGTAAATATAACAACAGTTCAGTCTTTAGATCAAGTTTGATCAACCTAGCGTTGAACAGATACTGTATGGCCGAGTCGGGGAACTTTATTTTGCAAGTAAATTTCCTGTTAAAATGTTGGTTACTGTAGTTTTATTTAACATTTTTTGAATGTGAAAATTATGAGCAGAAAGTGTTTCCTCTTGCTCATTCAAACCAAAGTATTGCATGCGTTTTTTTGTTTTTTTTTCAAATAAGATGTGAATGCATCAGCCATTAATAGTTTTTTTACTTGCTTGTTTGTTTCCAAGTTTCATTTATACCATGCAAGAAATAACAGGAAAATAGGAAACTTCACCTGGAGTTTCAAGTATCCACTATTTATTTTAGAGTCACACTGCTTGATTTGTTTTGCTAAAATGTTACCAAATTGATTTCAACTCATGGTATTGTATCATTCTAAAAACAAGAATTGTGTCTCTGAATCAAATAGGCAACCACAAATATCGAAACGCTGTTTAAACAAATTGTTGCATAAATACATACAGTACATGCAGTACGTATAGTACACACCCCGTTTCCATATGAGTTGGGAAATTGTGTTAGATGTAAATATAAACGGAATACAATGATTTGCAAATTCTTTTCAACCCATATTCAATTGAATGCACTACAAAGACAAGATATTTGATGTTCAAACTCATAAACTTTATTTTATTTTTTTGCAAATAATAATTACCTTGGAATTTCATGGCTGCAACATGTGCCAAAGTAATTGGGAAAGGGCATGTTCACTACTTTGTTACATCACCTTT
The DNA here is from genome assembly GCF_033978795.1 of Nerophis ophidion. Classification (NCBI taxonomy): domain Eukaryota; kingdom Metazoa; phylum Chordata; class Actinopteri; order Syngnathiformes; family Syngnathidae; genus Nerophis; species Nerophis ophidion. The sequence continues at coordinate 39,171,331 of NC_084613.1, forward strand.
TTTTTTAACAACACTCAATAAACGTTTGGGAACTGAGGAAACTACTTTGTTATGCTTTGAAAGTGGAATTCTTTCCCATTCTTGTTTTATGTAGAGCTTCAGTCGTTCAACAGTCCGGGGTCTCCGCTGTCATATTTTACGCTTCATAATGCGCCACACATTTTTGATGGGAGACGGGTCTGGACTGCAGGCGGGCCAGGAAAGTACCTGCACTCTTTTTTTACGAAGACACGCTGTGGTAACACGTGCTGAATGTGGTTTGGCATTGTCTTGCTAAAATAAGCAGGGGCGTTCATGAAAAATCAATCAATCAATGTTTACTTATATAGCCCTAAATCACTAGTGTCTCAAAGGGCTGCACAAACCACAACACAAGCCACTACGACATCCTCGGTAGGCCCACATAAAGGCAAGGAAAACTCACACCCAGTGGGACGTCGGTGACAATGATGACTATGAGAACCTTGGAAAGGAGGAAAGCAATGGATGTCGAGCGGGTCTAACATGATACTGTGAAAGTTCAATCCATAATGGATCCAACACAGTCGCGAGAGTCCAGTCCAAAGCGGATCCAACACAGTAGCGAGAGTCCCATTCACAGCGGAGCCAGCAGGAAAACATCCCAAGCGGAGGCGGATCAGCAGCGCAGAGATGTTCCCAGCTGATACACAGGCAAGCAGTACATGGCCACCGAATCGGACCGGACCCCTCCACAAGGGAGAGTGGGACATAGGAGGAAAAGAAAAGAAACGGCAGATCAACTGGTCTAAAAAGGGAGTCTATTTAAAGGCTAGAGTATACAAATGAGTTTTAAGGTGAGACTTAAATGCTTCTACTGAGGTGGCATCTCAAACTTTTACCGGGAGGGCATTCCAGAGTACTGGAGCCCGAAATGAAAACGCTCTATAGCCCGCAGACTTTTTTTGGGCTTTGGGAATCACTAATAAGCCGGAGTCCTTTGAACGCAGATTTCTTGCCGGGACATATGGTACAATACAATCGGCAAGATAGGATGGAGCTAGACCATGTAGTATTTTATACGTAAGTAGTAAAACCTTAAAGTCACATCTGAAGTGCACAGGAAGCCAGTGCAGGTGAGCCAGTACAGGCGTAATGTGATCAAACTTTCTTGTTCTTGTCAAAAGTCTAGCAGCCGCATTTTGTACCAACTGTAATCTTTTAATGCTAGACATAGGGAGACCCGAAAATAATACGTTACAGTAGTCGAGGCGAGACGTAACAAACGCATGGATAATGAGCTCAGCGTCTTTAGTGGACAGAAAGGAGCAAATTTTAGCGATATTACGGAGATGAAAAAAGGCCGTTTTAGTAACGCATTTAATGTGTGACTCAAAGGCGAGAGTTGGGTCAAAGATAATACCCAGATTCATTACCGTGTCGCCTTGTTTAATTGTTTGGTTGTCAAATGTTAGAGTTGTATTATTAAATAGAGGTCGGTGTCTAGCAGGACCGATAATCAGCATTTCCGTTTTTTTGGCGTTGAGTTGCAAACAGTTAGCGGACATCCATTGTTTAATTTCATTAAGACACGCCTCCAGCTGACTACAATCCGGCGTGTTGGTCAGCTTTGGGGGCATGTAGAGTTGGGTGTCATCAGCATAACAGTGAAAGCTAACAGCGTATTTGCGTATGATGTCACCTAGCGGCAGCATGTAGATGCTGAAGAGTGCAGGGCCAAGGACCGAACCCTGGGGGACTCCACACGTTACCTTAACGTAGTCCGAGGTCACATTGTTATGGGAGACGCACTGCATCCTATCAGTAAGATAAGAGTTAAACCAAGACAGGGCTAAGTCTGGCATACCAATTCGTGTTTTGATGCGTTCTAATAAAATATTATGATCGACGGTATCGAAAGCAGCGCTAAGATCGAGGAGCAGCAACATAGATGACGCATCAGAATCCATCGTTAACAATAGATCATTCGTCATTTTTGCGAGGGCTGTCTCCGTAGAGTGATTTGCCCTGAAACCGGATTGAAAGGTTTCACATAGATTGTTAGACGCTAAGTGTTCATTTAACTGCTCCGCAACAATTTTTTCGAGGATTTTTGAAATAAAGGGACGGTGAGACACCGGTCGGTAGTTTACCATGAGGTCAGGATCGAGGTTAGGTCTTTTAAGAAGAGGATGAATAACTGCATTTTTGAATGCTAGGGGAACAGTACCCGAGGAAAGTGATAAGTTTATAATATTTAGCACTGATGGACCTAAAAATACAAAGAGCTCCTTGATCAGTTTCCCAGGAAGAGGGTCAAGTAAACATGTTGTTTGTTTTATTCCATTTACACTTTGTAACAGTTCCTCTAATGTTATTTCCTCAAAACGAGAGAAACTATTTTGGAGGGCGGTATCCGCCATACATACAATCATATCAGTGTTAATAGAACCCAGTTGTAGCTGGGACGCATTGTCTTTAATCTCCTTTCTAATGACTTCAATTTTCTTACTAAAGAATTGCATAAAGACATCAGCTGAGTGGGTGGAGCTACTGGAAGGGGTCCCTTATTGGGTTAGCGATGCTACCGTACTAAATAAAAATGTAGGATCGTTTTTATTACGGTGGATGAGATTTGAGTAATATTTAGCTTTAGCTAAGGTAAGCATGGTAAGCAAAAAGACGGCGCTTGGATGGCAGCATACAGTATGTTGTTCCAAAAGCTGTATGTACCTTTCAGCATTAATGGTGCCTTCACAGGTGTGTAAGTTACCCATGCCTTGGGCACTAATGCACTCCCATACCATCACAGATGCTGGCTTTTGAACTTTGCGTCGATAACAGTATGGATGGTTCGCTTCCCCTTTGGTCCGGATGACACGATGTCGAATATTTCCCCAAAAAATTTGAAATGTGGATTCGTCAGACCACAGAACACTTTTCCACTTTGCATAAGTCCATCTTAGATGATCTCGGGCCCAGAGAAGCCGGCGGCGTTTCTGGATGTTGTTGATCAATGGCTTTCGCTTTGCATAGTGGAGCTTTAACTTGCGCTTAAAGATGTAGCGACAAACTGTATTTAGCGACAGTGGTTTTCTGAAGTTTTCCGGAGCCCATGTAGTGATATTCTTTAGAGATTGATGTCGGTTTTTGATACAGTGCCATCTGAGGGATCGAAGGTCACGGTGTTGGTTTCCGGAGTGATTTCTGCAGATTCTCTGAACCTTTTGATGATAGTATGGACCGTAGATGTTCAAATCCCTAAATTTCTTGCAATTGCACTTCGAGAAACAATGTTCTTAAACTGTGTGACTATTTGCTCACGCAGCTGTGGACAAAGGGGTGTACCTCGCCCCATCCTTTCTTGTGAAAGACTGAGCATTTTTTGGGAAGCTGTTTTTATACCCAATCATGGCACCCACCTGTTCTCAATTAGCCTGCACACCTGTGGGATGTTCCAAATAAGTGCTTGATGAGCATTCTTCAACTTTATCAGTTTTTTTTGCCACCTTTCCCAACTTCTTTTTCACGTGTTGCTGGCATCAAATTCTAAAGTTAATGATTATTTGCAAAAAAAAAAAAAAAAAGTTTATCAGTTTGAACATCAAATATGTTTTCTTTGTGGCATATTCAACTGAATATGGGTTGAAAATGATTTGAAAATCATTGTATTTCGTTTATATTTACATCTAACACAACTCATATGGAAATGGGGTTTGTACATATATACATAAACATACACACATAAACACATTCACGCACAACATTTACATTCATGTATTCTGGCTAACTGACTTGAAAGTTGTGATGTATGATAGCACCATACTCTAATTCATGTACAGTATGTGCATGAATACAGCATAATGAGGGAAAATATGCTGATAAATGAAAGCCTCGGAAGACCAGACGAACGGAATTTCGATTTTTTTTTTTACAGCTATTAATTAGAGATGGTGAAGGGGTTAGGCGTAAGAAAAAAGAGGAGAGGTATATACAAAGTCACAATAACATACTCCTGCCTCAGCACATATTCTCTGTCTGCACCATTCAGTCCTGCCGATACTGAATTGATTCTTTAGCTCTTTTTGTGGGAGGGAAAAGACGAGAGAAAGTCTGCAGCACAGACATGGACAGACATAAAAATTCCACCGCTACAGCTGCTGAACACTTAGCTTGCTACTGGCTCAACACAAATCTTTTTACCTAAGGCCACTTTCATAATTCAGCAACACACACATCAGACATAGCATGCATACATTCCACATGCGGCTGTTAGAGCTCCTGACAAATACGACAGCATTGCAGTGAAATCCTCCGCTTTATTCTTAAAGCTGACAGGTCTTAGTGACAATGCAGCTTCCCAGCCAGCACACATTGAGCAGACAAGTGCTGCCTTCAAAGACCCATTGACCTCTATGAAATTTTCAGTGCGGTTGTGAATTATACAGTACTTTGCAAGTCAAGGCCACCATTAGATTTGTTGTTTCAGCAATTATATAATGACAGTACATGAAGTGCACTTTATGACAGTGTTGACTTTTAAACATGGCCTTCTCTGTCTCCTTTTGTTGAGTGTTCAGCTAAACGCCAATGAAAACTTGTTTTATAAACACCATGTTTTTAAACAAGTGCTACCAGGACTGTACTTCAAAACATAATTCAGACACCTCTTGCATCCACTCTGCCGATTAGAGTTGCATAATATATAGACAATATACTAGGGGTGTAACAATATGTTTTAACGATTCGATTCAAATCATAATTTGATATTCAACAATACGTTTTTTAGAAAAACAAATCATTGGGTTGAAATTGATTCAGTAACTTTTAGCAAAACAAATCCATCAGTGTGAGTATGAAAGTATTACTGGTTAATGGACACTACAGGTGATGTTCCAATAGTACTGATATTACACAACTCCTGTAAGGGAATTCAGTATAAATGAATTGTGAATGCAAACAAAACAGTAAACAACAATTAATGGCAAATGCATTCACGTCTTATTTAAATAACGTGCTACTAACACTTTAGGTAGAATTAACAAGAGGAAGCACTCTCTGATCACATTTTCAACATTCAAGAAATTTTAAATGAAAGTATAGTAACCAACAGTTTAACTACTTTTGTTTTTCCAACATCAAATTAATGCAATATTAATCAATCAATCAATCAATCAATCAATCAATGTTTATTCATATAGCCCTAAATCACAAATGTCTCAAAGGACTGTACAAACCATTACGACTACGACATCCTCGGAAGAACCCACATAAGGGCAAGGAAAACTCACACCCAGTGGGCAGGGAGAATTCACACCCAGTGGGACGCCAGTGACAATGCTGACTATGAGAAACTTTGGAGAGGACCTCAAATGTGGGCAACCGCCACAATCAGCCAGTCCGATACCCCATTCTTTCTGAGCACTCTCCACAAGACTTCCCGAGGGACACAGTCGAATGCCTTCTCCAAGTCCACAAAGCACATGTAGACTGGTTGGGCAAACTCCCATGCACCCTCAAGAACCCTGCCGAGAGTATAGAGCTGGTCCACAGTTCCAGGACCAGGACGAAAACCACACTGTTCCTCCTGAATCCGAGGTTCGACTATCCGGCGTAGCCTCCTCTCCAGTACACCTGAATAAACCTTACCGGGAAGAATGAGGAGTGTGATAAAGGAAATATGTACTGGACAAATAAATTACTCCATATTCTATACTGCTCGCTGCTGTTGCCATATTTAAGTTACTGTGTAGAAATATGAGGAAATTACTACAAAATTGCAATACATTCACTAACCGTGTTACAATTCATAATAATACAAATGTTGGCTACAGAACACACGGAGCCTGAGGTTTCCTGGTTTGCCATCCTAGTCACGTCCTTGAGCAAGACACTTCACCCTTGCTCTTGATGGGTGTGTGTGAATGTGTGTATTGGTGGGTGAATGTGGAAATAGTGTTAAAGCGATATGAGTACCTTGAAAGTAGAAAAGCGCTATACAAGTATAACACATTTACCCTCTTCTTAGTGCTCGCTGCTAGAAGCAGCAATTCATCCTCAGTTCATTCAGCTTCAAAAAGATAAGGTTGTGAATCCTCATTCGTCCAAAAAAGTAGACATTTTCATTGTTTATAAAACATATAATCCAAAAGGGACAACCAGGAGAAAATGGATGGAACACACTTTTGTTGCCAGAAGTCGGAAATGGGCTGCTATGGAAACGGAAATCAATGCGTGGAAGAAGTCAGTTGATTAAATTGACCAAAATGCGGTAAATACTGAACATATTACGTTTTGATATGAATGTGTCTCTTACTACATTATACATAAATTTGCAGTGTTTATAAAACATTGGAGGGTTTTGAAGTTGTTATAGAGGGCTTTAAAAGCTACATCAATGATTCCCATCAGCTGCATCTTCCAAGCGTTTTTTTTATCATCTTTAAAATCCAAATTAAATTAAAAGACATGTGTTCTTGTCTCTCATAATGATTGTGAACGATTGGCAAAATTCCCCCAAAAAGTGCAGTTCCCCTTTAAGAGGCTGTTCAAACTGGAAGTGTTTACAAAAGTACAAGGAAGAATCATTTTGAAAAACATCTTGAACTTCATTGAAAATTACATATTTATGACTGACTTGAATTATTAATAATAGCTGAGATAGGCTCCAGCATCTCCCGCGACCCAAAAGGGACAATCGGTAGAAAATTGATGGATAGATGGATGGTCTGTTATACTTCATTGATGCTTGTGCAACAGTATGAGAATAGGAACTGATCATATGTGTCAGTACTAGTTGTACTGACACATGTATTGGAAAAGAGGTAGGATTAAATAACGTTTGCTTCTTCCTATTCCTTTTTGGACATGTAAAGAGAAATGAGAATATGTAAATTGTAAATTGTACTGCATAAATGTTTGAAATAAACCTAAACCAAACAAGCGAATGAATGTTTGAATGAAATGTAACATTTTTGCTAGAGCTAACATCACTTCACAGTGCAAAGCCACTTCTAAGTCAGTAATCCTCACCCACATGGCAGCAAATAAACTAAAGTATCATCCCAGAAGGACGAGGAATACCTAAACATGCGACACTACACAGTGTAGGAGGATACAATAATCCATGTAAACCGCCAAAAAAGTATCAGAATTGGTATGTTCAATACTTCCCATGCATAACGACTTGGTTTTGAATCAATACCCAAATCTGCAGTATCGCCCGAAACTGAAGTTAAGTAGCCAAACCGAAGAATAAGTGCTTATTACTTTTTAACAGAAGTGTGGATCAAAAAATGTTACAACAGAACCGAAAAAAATTATATCAACTGTAAATTAACAGGTAGAATAATAACTATTTTGAGAAAATAATACAACCGGAATTGATGAATATTGAATGTTACAACATTTGTCAGCAGCTACATTAGGAGCCTTTGTGGCCCCTTTTGAAATAGTTGAATCACTTATATATCAAAATTATATTGTGGTACATATTGTTATCGCAGGAGGCTGCAATATATATCACGATATAAATTTTAGGCCCTATAACCCGTCCCGACCACCAACTCTGACTGTAATGTCATCATGAGAGAAAACTAGTTAAACTGTAGTGAAGAGGTTTATATGGCGCCGTTCCTGGATGTATCTGGTGTGAGCGGAAGTTGATTGATTGATTGATACTTTTATTAGTAGATTGCACAGTTCAGTACATATTCCATACAATTGACCACTAAATGGTAACACTCGAATACGTTTTTCAACTTGTTTAAGTCGGGGTCCACGTTAATCAATTCATGGTAAAGGGGGGGTTTAATCATTTTGCAATGAAATCTGCTGAGAATGATGGAAAGCGCCACATTACATAGGAACTAATGCCGTGGTCAAAGTTGTAAATTCCCCAAAACCTACTTGAAAGGGACAAGCGGTAGAAAATTGATGGATGGGTGGATATTTTAAGATATTCAACTCTCTAATGCTGAAATACTACTGCTAAAATGAATAGTGCACCCCCCACAATTTGTCATGTTTAATGCGTTAGGAATACTATGACAAATGGGGCCATATAAAGAACCATACTACTGTAATTCGTACATATTTTTAGAATGGCTCATATAATTTCTCCCTCCATACTACAGAAAGTTTTAAGAAGTATGCGCTGCTGAATGCCTTTCTTGAGTTAACAATAAAAAAAAAATGTATTTATCGAGATTTTTAAACATTTGTGTCATTTCCATCGTCTTCATGTCCAGCCAACTCTCTCAAGTCGTTTTTTTTGGTTAATTTACATAACATGTAACTCGCCGCGCTGCATGTGTATATCATATTGTGTTTGTACAAATTATCCAGAAACCATTGTGGCATTACTCTATTCCATTCCAGACTTTAAATTGACTATTTGTAACATTTTTAATGCCAGTGTGGAGGTAATGCGTGATTATTCAAAACAACATAATAAAAGGTGTTCATTCCTGCTTTAGAGTTGTATTTTTCAACGGTTTCAGAGACAATAACTGTGTTCTGACTGGAGATTGGATGAACACAGGGTAGACAGAAGGAAGTATGCACTTTAATTGAGACAGTTGTAGATATTTTGGGTTTTTTTTTTTTTTTTAAAGTGAAATTGTTGATCGCCCACGTCCTCCTCATCAGCAACAATATTTTATAAACACACTAAAATATCGCAATCCAAGAGATTTGAGAATGTCAGAAGACAAGGGAAAATATATGTGAATCTTCCGGAAGAGTTGGCATGGGTCTGAAGCAGAGGTGTGGACTCGAGTCACATGACTTGGACTCGAGTCAGACTCGAGTCATGAATTTGATGACTTTAGACTCGACTTGACAAAATGTAAAAAGACTTGCAACTCGACTTAGACTTTAACATCAATGACTTGTGACTTGACTTGGACTTGAGCCTTTTGACTTGACATGACTTGCTACTTTCCCCAAAACCCAATGATTAAAAAGTTATTCAGGAGCGTTCCGTATCTGTCCGTGTCTGTCAGCGTGTGTGCGATGACAGCCTGTGCGCTACCTGTCAGAACAACAGCCAATCAAATTAAATCCACATTATTTTCGTCACACAGCATTCAGCCAATCAAATTGCATGAAAACCAACGAAGAAGAGCTCTCATACAACACGCCAATGAGGAAAAATGATGCCAAAAATTGTTTCGTTCGGGTATTAAAACTACGACTTGGTCAACAAAAAACGAATTCCAGTATGCAAAGCATACGGTTCGTTCAAAGATTAGAGACGCAACAACTTCCAACTTCGTTCGACATTTGAAGATGCACAAAGAAGGGTAAGTTTTGAATGTAAGTTAACATTTATTGGCTGAGTAATGTAACTTTTATTTGCTGTTTAGTTAAACCAGTGAGGCTCTAAACTCACTGCTAACGTTATGAAAATAGACATCGTATAAGGGTACGCAACATCGAGCGCTACTGCCTACTGGCGCTGATGTGACGCGGGGCCGCCATCTTGGAGTGGTGATCCCCTCCACTCAGTGCAATTCATTTGGCAGGAGCAATGAACTGTCAGCGCATTTAATTCATTTTACCTCACAGAATACCACTGATATTCACGCGCTTTTTTTTCATTCGTGTAACTATGATAAAAGACACATTTTTTGGCGTGTTCATTGTTTGCTTAACAGTAGTGGAATATTCTTATATGCTATAAGTGAGCAGACGTCCAAGATCAAAACTGGGAATAATAATCCCAAAAAAGGGGGAAAAAAATGGTCAGCTATTTTTAAGGCGAAGAAACAATATGATTAGGTTATATATACATGCATATATCCTACATAAACAATGTATAAATACATAAGATATCTATATATCTTATATACTGTATCTCTGTTGCTGCAACAGCAGAGATTTTATTCTGTCTTGACACTTTGCATTAATATTTTGTATTACATTCTTCCCTTAAATGATCATGTTTACAGTGATTGTTTTATATGTATTTTTCATGTATGTTGCTTCGGATAAAAGTGTCTGCAAAATACTTAAACATAAACATATATAAACACCTGAAAGTCTTTATATCAGCTAAAACCACAAATCTGTTTCACTGGATTCAGAATAAAAGCAAATTCTGTCTTACCCAACAATGTTAGTATTTGAATATTGTTACTTGAAGACTTATTCATGGTTACAATTATACTGTTAAGAAAGTATTGTCTTATGCTTTGCCTAAAATGAGAATGCATCATAATCAGTGGCGGCTGGTGAATTTTGTTTTAGGTGGGGCTGAAAGTATGTAAACCAAATACTTGTAGGGGCGTCATCCTCCCCCAGAAGATTTCTTTGTGATTTTCACGTACAAATTGAAGATCTTTGTTCCTTTCAACTCTGTGGTAATATTCTTTTCACAAAATACAACCATGTTAATGTTCAATCTTACTTGTGAAAAGTAATCCCCCAATTCCTATTTTCAACAGTCCACTCATTAAAGCAGGAAAATGCTAAACACCAGCCCAGCATCTTTGTTTGCTACCTGTCAACTGTCAGTTTAGGCTGCTTGCCGGCTCCTCATCACCACTTCAAGATGGCGCCCAAATTGCTCACGTCACAGCAGCCAATGCTGCGTCTACTTATAATATGTCTATGGTTATAACGTCATTGCAAACACGACAATCTGTTGCGTCCACTGCAGTTCGCTACCTTATTCATACTTTTTGTCAAGTGTTTTTTTTTTAAGCAGGGTTGCATGAGGTACCCACTCAAAATGTTACGTTAGTCAATGTATCACACACGGTAACGTAACGTTATACGGTGGTCAGCAGCACCGCATATTTTAGCCACCTACAAAAAGACAAACATAGTCAAATAAAGGTCAGTTAAAATGTATACTATATAAAGAATATGTGTACATATTCCATAGGGCCGTGAAATCTAAAAACTACAACTCTGTTCCTTGTTATTTTCATGTAGTTATGTTTTTCATGTGTACGCACACATCAACACACATACAGTATGAGATGAGATCAATGAGATAAGGTAAGAACAGGATAGAAACTGCTCTAAACTAGTTACAATGCAATATGCCATGGAAATACAATGTTAACACCTTTGTGCAAATAATTACAGTTGCACTTGTTTTTTTCAAATGTGTTCATTCTATAAAGGAATGAGTTAAATGTTTAAAATAACTGGTTAATAGTGCTATTATGAAGTGCAATGTCAGCACATTTTTTTTTTAAATAATAAATACATACAGCGTTTTAAAAGCATACACAATCTGTGTAAATATTTTAGTCTGGGGTTAAAAGGACTTGAAATGACTCGAAACTCAAAATGCAGGACTTGGGACTTGACTTGAGACTTTCCAGTCTTGACTTTGGACTTGACTCGGGACTTGCCCGTCTTGACTTAGGACTTGACTCGAGACTCAAGGGCAAAGACTTGAGACGTACTTGTGACTTGCAAAACAATGACTTGGTCCCACCTCTGGTCTGAAGTGTTCCCATAGAGCTGACCTATACAATGCAACAGACGCATACTCCCTCAATAAAAAAAAAAAAACGTCTCTGCGCCATCTCTTCCACACAAATGCCTCCACAACTCCTGCTTGTCTCCCGCCTCACGTTGCACAGGGTGTATGGATATGATCTGAACTACGTGCACAAACACACGCTCCAAACTAAGTAGTAAAGAAAAAAAAAAAAGAACATGATCGAACATACAGCGGTTATGAAAATGTTTTTCAATCCATACCTTTATCCAGATCCTCACCGAAATCATCTGGCTCTCTATCCTATTATGTACTGTTGTACTCTAATGGCCTGATTTACTATCCAAACACCACGCAGTAATCAGTGTGCGCAAACAACAAAATAGTGTGTACTATTAGTGGGGGTTTTGCGTGCAATTTACTAAGACTGTGTGCAATTGTAAAGTGGTGCAGATCGCCTTAATTAAATGAAGATTTGGCGTGTACTATCACCACGGATATACTCTCATTTACTGCACATTCATGTTATGATGCTAAACACCTGTGGTGTTTTTGATAAGTTTTCAAACATGCAGGAGACATGTATCACTTTTTATGGGCATTTTAGCTGCAGTTGTGCATGGCACCAGTTTTTTTCTGAAGGAAGCATGGGAGGGAGGCTGCACTTACTCCGCCCAAAATGGAGTATAAGGAATATTTTAATATACTGTATAATTTGTAAAAAAAAAAAAATACCGTCATTAATAAGTACTTGATGACACCAAAACACATCAATTGAATTTGTTTTAAACAGCTCCTTAAGTCCTCTAGCAGCTCTAAAATTATAAAATGATGGAGCTGAATACACGATATATCTAATATTTATTTATTTCTACCATCCAAAATGTTGACAGACACACATAGGAGGAAGGATTCTCATCCAACCATCGTCAAGCACTGTTCATGGAGCCGTGTGTGGAACTGTCAATTTGCACTTCCTTCTGACACAAACTAAATAAAACGCAAAATAGTGCTCACAAAACGGTGATTAGTGTTAATAAATCACGGTGTGGCTGCCAAATAATCATAGTGGGATCTTTTCCCAGAATTGTGGCCGTTTTCATGATCAGCATTTTTTTTTTCAATTGATGACGACAGAGATGCAAATGGATTGCACGTCTTATTCTGCTCAGTTAACAGACGCAAGACTTTGTGTATGCAGTCAGGTTTGCATAAGTTTTAGTACACGCAAACCTTTAGTAAATCGGGACCTATGTCCTCAAACAACTGCCATGGTTATTAAAACAGAACTAGTCATGACCCACTACTTTTGCACAGGACCGAATTATGAAATGCAAATACAGAGGTGTCAAACTCAAAGCCTTGGGGCCGCTTCATTTTATGGGGCCCCCAAAAGCCTGGAAATAATGTGTCAATAAAGCACTTTATCTGTTCTTTCTAAATGTATCCATTCTTTCCATTTTGCTTAACAATAAATACATGTATTGCAAATACATATCTTTCTAAGTTTAATATTATTTAATAATGCAACAACTATTATTTCGAAATTCCACATAATAAGTTTAATCATTTACTTAAATATCTACTTGACCTATAATATCCATAAAATTGTACACAATGACAATAGACTGTAAGGTAATAAAACTGGCAGCTATGTCTCCAGAATTCAACTATAAAATACAGTGATGCTGTAAAAAGCACATTTGCATTTTTAAGCTATAAAAATAGATTTTTCCCATTGTATGTAAAAAACGTAACATAATAAAACGTGTAGGGGGGAAAAAAACACTGCATTCCTACAGTACAAAAAATATTGTAATAAAACATGTTGGCAATTTTATAATATTAAAATAAGACTCCTCTTTGTAAATTTATAATCAAATATTATTCAGTTACAAGTGACCCTCTGAGGGCAGCCACAACTGTAATGTGGCCCTCAATTAAGAGTTTGACGCCCCTGATAATAATTACAGAAGACAAATATTCATCTTTGGGGAAAAGGCATCCCCATCCTTTCAAATCTAATTTTAATAAAGAAAAAAAAAACAGATGCAAATTTAAAAAAAAAATCCTGTCAATTGTCAGCTTTGACTGCTGTTGTCACACACACGAGCACACCCACACACACGCTTGACACAAATAATGACAAATATTCCCCACAGGATGCATCCTGACAAGCAACAACCCGCCTCACCAATACAGCGCCTCTTGGCGTGAGCTGCGTTACATAATGAAGCCACATAATCAGAGAAGAACAACAGCAAGTGGGGTGGATGTTCTGCAGGCATACTAGAGAAGAATGTGGCGAATCGACAACATGACCCATTTACAGTAGGAGGACTGCAGGCTTTCGGCTTACGTGTGCAAGGAGGATTTATTCTGCTTGGTGAGGGCTGACACAAATAGACACAATTGGCGTCATCAAACAATCGTAACAATTAGCTTCCACTATTGCTCAGCCTCCTCCATCAAATGGCAGTAATGTTAGCATGCCTTGACAATGCCTCTCAGCAACCAGGCCTTCTAGCTTAAACACTGACCAGTGACCAGTGATGGAGACAATCCTTGGTTGAACACAAGACTCCGCAGTGTTAGGATCCAGGCAGATATGGTCCACTGAGTCGTTTCAATCTACGGGTCAGTGAACGCCCCACCACCATGTTGTTCATTTGAAAAAATGCACCAAGCCTTGCCTTTCTGTAGACAATCATGTTTGGGGAGTCTTCGTCCGGATCAATGACGTCGGCCCGCTTTTTGGATCCTTCTGCCATGTTCACCCAAACCTGGAAAAATAGGTGCCATATGAACATCTAGCTCGGGTTCCATTATTAAACAAGATGGTGATCAAGACAACTTACAGCAGGAATTTACATTAGTAAAGTCCCTTTACTAAAGTAAAGGGACTTTACAAGGCAAAAGTGAGAGGCAGCTGATTGGGGGGTGTTGTTGTTTGTGGTTACCCGAGCTGCATGAAGAACTTGGCTTTAATTAAGACTTCAGGAGGACAGCAATTGTACATAGAGACATGTACATGAGAGAGTGGTAATAATTGATTTCCCATTGGGCACACCCTGGTGGTGTGTTCAAAAACTACAACAACAAAACAGTCATTTTACCAAATGAGCTACAGCAGTGGTCCCCAACAACCGGGCCGCGGCCTGATTGGTACCGGGCCGCAGAAGAATTTTTTATTAATTTTTATTTTTTTTAAAAAAAAAAAATATATATATATATATATATATATTTATATATATATATATGTATATATATATATGTACATATATATATTTTTTTTTATTTTATTTTATTTTATTTTTTTATTAAATCAACATAAAAAACACAATATACACTTACAATTAGTGCACCAACCACAAAAACTTCCCTTTTTCATGACAAAAACGTCCCTTTTTCATGACAAAGAAAAAAATCAAAATTTGTCGCGGCACAAATTATTAAGCGCGGATACAAAAAGGTTGGGGACCACTGATCTACAGGAGATTCAACAACAAATGGCCTACAGGGGAGGCAAATGCCACACAGGTGAAACTCATATAGAGAATGAACGTGAGTTAAAATCAATACACTAAATTAATTTTTATATTTATAATCAAAAAACTAATTATTGCCATTGTGTCAAAGAATAATGTTTAATATTGAAAAAATACCTCAAATGACATGAATAAAAGTCTTTGTGTTTTTATGATTGTGGTGTTGTTTTTTGCAACATGACAACTTCACTGCAGTAAAATTACAACAACATGAATCAGAAGAATCAAACTGTAATTTTGTGACTCAAACAATTACATTTACAAGAATGTTGTAATACTTGGAAACAAAGAAAACAAGAGTACTATATTTAAACCATAATGTAGTAAACACGTTCATTTAAATTACCTTGGACACTAGAAAAATAGCATTTGTTACCTGTCCCTGCTTCCTAAAACCAGACTCTGTCACAAAATACCAGTATAATACTTGAATTCCTTTTGAAAAGTTTTGATTGTAACATATTTGCATTACGCCCTGCGATGAAGAGCGACTTGTCCAGGGTGTACGCCACCTTCCGCCCGATTGTAGCTGAGATAGGCACCAGCGCCCCTCGTGACCCCAAAGGGAATAAACTATAGAAAATGGAAGGATGGATGGATGGATATTTGCATTACTCTTTATCGCAACAGTATTTTACGTTTATTTGATTTATATTTAAAAATGATTGATTTAAAAATGATTTATTTAAAATTCCCATTTAAAAAGGGGCCTTACTATGCAGAACCAACTTTTCTTGCAGTACCTGCTGTGTGTATTAGCTCTGCGTAAGTCCTGAAAATGTTACCCAACGATTGAGGCGTGGAGGTGGTATTTATCAAACTATCTTGCCTTCTTTCATACTTGGTGAAACAAGCCATTTGGAATTTGCCCAACTTGGGAGGGTTTTCTCATTGGGTACGTCAGTCCTTTAGGTCAATGGTTCTCAATCTTTTTTCAGTGATGTACCCCCTGTGAAATTTTTTTTAATTCAAGTATCCTCTAATCAGAGCAAAGCATTTTTGGTTGAAAAAAAGAGATAAAGAAATAAAATACAGCACTATGTCATCAGTTTCGGATTTATTAAATTATATAACAGTGAAATATATTACTCATTTGTTGTGGTCTTTCTTCAACTACTTAAAAAAAAAGATTTAAAAATAACTAAAAACTTGTTGAAAAATAAACAAGTGATTCAATTATAAATAAAGATTTATACACATAGAAGTAATCATCAACTTAAAGTGCCGTCTTTGGGGATTGTAATAGAGATCCATTTGGATTCATGAACTTAATTCTAAACATTTCTTCACAAAAAAAGAAATCTTTAACATCAATATTTATGGAACATGTCCACATGCATTTTTGTATTTTTTTCACAGTTTATGAACTTACATTCATATTTTGTTGAAGTATTATTCAATAAATATATTTATAAAGGATTTTTAAATTGTTGCTATTTTTAGAATAATTAAAAAAAAAACCTCACTTACCCCTTGGCATACCTTCAAGAACCCCCAGGGGTACGCGTACCCCCATTTGAGAACCACTGCTTTAGGTCATGCCTTGGGTTTTCACTCAGTCCTGTTGTGTGTAATCTTTTGAGGACTATAGGCTATACATCACACAACAAAATGTGTTAGAAGTGAAACACTGAATGCTTTTGTGGATGCACTGTACGTATTAATGTGTGTAAACTGTTAATAAAAAGTTTTAGCATTAGGTTCAATCATATGATGTTTACCTCTGATCTCCCCACATCAAACCCTCTCATCTTAACTGCTTTGGCTGCTCATGGAATTATTTGTTATTTAGTTGCTATTATTTATTCATTTACGACCTCATGATCACTTTCGCTCAGCTGACATTTTTTTCAAGTCTCCGTTGAATTAATTGCACTTTAAAAAAGGATTTTCATAACCGGGCCTCATGCATAGACTTTGCCACCCAGGGCTCCTGTGAGTATTATTAAATAGGTTAAAGCCTTTGTTAGTCCTTTAATCATGCAGTGTCGACACAGGGGTGAGGGGGTTGGATTACGTGTTCTGCACACGCTCCTCTTTGCTTCCTTCTCCGTACATATGACAGACTTTCTTTTATTAAATGAAACTGTAGCAAGCGCAGGTTAATGAACTGGGGAGGCAGCGGCATGAAATAAATAAAGAATCATGCTTAGCTAATTTGTTAACAGCAACCTTACTTGTGTAGTTCTTAAGGTGTTTTGAGTGTCATAGAACAGGGTTCCTTAACGTTTTTGACCTCAGAGCCCAACTTTTCGACTACAGAAGGGTCCGGGATCCACTCAACTATTAATGATGAATTCATAATCCTACTCTTGATCTTAAACTAATAATCATATCGAACCTATTTGCATTTTAACGGTCTGATTACAATAGTAAATACTATTAAAATAAACTGCACACAAAGGGACTCATTAAAACTGATGAAAAATAAATGTACATACAATTACACAGTGCCAAAATAAATACATTCTAACTATATTAATAATGAATAATTATGTATATGTTTCTTTCATAAACTGTCATTAAAATGAAAGTGTAAATGAAAATACAGCTTCACCGCTTTAGTCATAATTTTTGCACTTAAGAAACTTCTCTATGGCTATGGCTCCAGACCTTGTTTGATTTTGTCATTACCAACACAAGTGGTAGAAAAGTGTATTACAACTAAGTACTACTGCAGCCTATACCGACCACAGCTGCAATACAGATATTTATTTCTAGGCGGCGCTTGCAGCCCAACAATGACAGAGTTGTGTATAAAAAGAGTATGGCCAAGTCGGTTTCAGGCGATTTCCTCAATGATTGGTCAAAAGGCACTCATGTGACAACAGAGTGCCATGAGTACTGTATTTTTCGGACTGTAAGTCGCAATTTTTTTCATAGTTTGGCCGGGGGAGCGACATATACTCCGGAGCGACTTATGTGTGAAATTATTAACACATTACCATAAAATATCAAATAATATTATTTATCTCATTCGCGGAAGAGACGAAGAAAATGTCAGCAATCGTCACACACACGTCAACCAATAAAAAATCTGTGGGCTAGGGTCATGGCAGAAGTGCATTGTGGGTCATGGAATGCTAACTGTTACATGCTATATGCTACTGCTGTAGCTATTTCATCTTTGGCCGTAACTTATAAAAACTGAGAAGGGCTGAACAAAAATGGCACCGAAAAGGAAATCATGTACTGCAGATTACAAGCTGGACGTAGTGAAATATGCAGCAGAAAACGACAAGAGGAAGCGGCGCATACCTTTGGAGTTGGCAGAGTTGTTTAGAAGCGACATCGAGGAAGAAGATTTAATGGGATTTATTGATTAGGAGTGACAGATTGTTTGGTAAATGTAGAGCATGTTCTATATGTTATAGTTATTTGAATGACTCTCACCATAATATGTTAGATTAACATACCAGGCACGTTCTCTGTTGGTTATTTATGCGTCATACAACTTACACTTATTCAGCCTGTTGTTCACTTTTCTTTATTTATTTTAAATTACTTTTCAAATGTCTATTCTTGGTGTTGGATTTTATCAAATAAATTTCCTCCAAAAATGCGATTTATACTCCAGTGTGACGTATATATGTTTTTTTCCCTTCTTTATCATGCATTTTCGGCCGGTGCGACGTATACTCCGGAGCGATTTATAATCCAAAAAATACGGTACTACCAACTTTGAGGTGATGCTATGTGTTTGCGGTGCTTCCTCATAGTTTTTTGGTGTGTAAAAATGCCCTGTTGTGCAACATGGGGCTGTTCCACCCACGAGAATCGTGGACATCGCTGTCCCCACAATGCAGAGAGAAGTCAAGTATGGGAAGTGAAGATTCGCCTTATGCCAGATAAGCACACCAAACAATGTATGCGTTTTGTCCAGTTGAGAACACACAGAAACAAATAACAGAATAAATGAACAAATTAAAGAGAAGGTTTGACAAAAATATACTATCTTTGCATCCTAGTGAAACTACAATAATGTAATTCAGTAGCAGCAGGAGAGAAAGTCATACACAAATACAAATAGAGGGATATTTAAATAGTAAAATAAAACACATTTTGGGTGTAATAATAGATGATAAAATTAACCGGAAAGTGTATTAAATTAGGACTGAGCAATATATGGATATAGTCGATATATCGAGGGTTTGTCTGTGTGATACAAAACATATCATGATATTCGAGTAAACATTCTCACGCAGTTGCTTTTAGCTGCGGGCATTACACTGCATGCGTTTCCCACTCTTTCTTGTCTCTGCTTCTCACATTGACTTAAACAAGTGCACCTTGTTACATAAGTCACGTGTGCAACATCACACGCTCCCGCGGAGCAGAGAGGTAAAAACATAGTAACGTTAGCTTTGATGCTATTGGTGAGGTGCGGGTTGTAATACGATACGAGAGAGAGAAAGTGCGAATCTGGTAACAAATGGAGGAAGAATGAATTACCAAGAAAAACAGCACAGGATCCATCGTCCGGCGGTGGTTTGGCTTCAAGCAAGAATATGTTCAACATTTATGCGGCAAAAGCGTTGCTACAAAAAGTAGCAGCACTGTTAATGTAGCATCATTTGAAAAGTTACCCGCTAGAGAATGAGGAGTGCTTGAAACTCCTTTTGTCAACATCTCCGGCCGGTGCCACACCAACAAAATGCCGAAGCAACTATTTCCAGATCAACACCGTATGACAAAATAAAAGTCAACAACAGAAGGAGATTACGCAGCTCATTTTTATTTGACAGTTATTTAAATATCTTGTGTGACATCATGCACAAAAGTGCACTTTATTTGTTTTAAACTATTGTAGCGGTGTTCCGTACAAAAAGTACACTTTGATTTAGTGTTGTTTTTATAGGTCATCTTGGTGACATCATGCACAAAAGTGCACTAATAGCTTGTTTTAAAATGTCTCTGACAATCTTGCACTTTCTGTTTTGAAATGACATGAATGTCTGTGCCACTGCTTAACAACTGTTTAATAAATACATTTTTGGTAAATAGACTCGGTTGTGATTTCCCTCTCTGCATGAACAATTTGCGTGGCGCAGTGTTAGAGTGGCCGTGCGCAACCCGAGGGTCCCTGGTTCAATCCCCACCTAGTACCAACCTCGTCACGTCCGTTGTGTCCTGAGCAAGACACTTCACCCTTGCTCCTGATGGGTGCTGGTTAGCGCCTTGCATGGCAGCTCCCTCCATCAGTGTGTGAATGTGTGTGTGAATGGGTAAATGTGGAAGTAGTGTCAAAGCGCTTTGAGTACCTTGAAGGTAGAAAAGCGCTATATAAGTACAACCCATTTATCATTTATCATTTATATATTAATGCAGTATAAACAAGAATGTTTTAATGTAGACACATAGAATCATCATACTGCTGTGATTAAATGCATCAAGTGTTAATTCAAGGCTAAGGAAAAATATCGAGATATATATCGTGTATCGTGATATGGCCTAAAAATATTGATATATTAATAAAAGGTCATATCGCACAGTCCTACATTAAATAGATACAACATATATAAATAATGCAAAATATGTTCTGGACCAAGAATCACTCCATATTCTTTACTGCACACCAGTGTTACAATATCTGAGTTATTATGCTGAAATATGGGGAAATAACTTGATAAGTACACTTACTAACTTACCATGTTACAAAAAAGAAGTAGAATAATACATAATGAGTGATTACAATTACATTGGAAGCAGCAACCACAATTGACATACTTCACACAAAAGTCATAATTTGTCCGTGATTGTTCGTCCAAACTTAACATTTTAGCAAAATGAGGGTAATAATTATTTTTTTGGATCATCTGTATACTTTTGTAGATTTATTGTTTGATATTATTGTTTATTCTGTTATGAGGATGGTCAATGAGCAGATTTTTTTAGTGCTTCACTCTAACTTTCCTCATCCACAAATCTTTCATCCTCGCTCAAATTAATGGGAAACTCGTCGCTTTCTCGGTCCGAATTGCACTTGCTGCTGGTGGCTATGATTATAAACAATGTGAGGATGTGAGGAGCCTTACAACCGGTGACGTCACGCGCACATCGTCTGCTACTTCCGGTAAAGGCAAGGCTTTTTTATTAGCGACCAAAAGTTGCGAACTTTATTGTCGATGTTCTCTACTAAATCCGTTCAGCAAAAATATGGCAATATCGCAAAATGATCAAGTATGACACATAGAATGGACCTGCTATCCCCGTTTAAATAAGAAAATCTCATGTGAGTAGGCCTTTAAACTCATAAGTCAGGGGGACGAGATAGATAGATAGATAGATAGATAGATAGATAGATAGATAGATAGATAGCTAGATAGATAGATAGATAGATGGATAGATAGATAGTACTTTTTGACTCCTTCAGGAGAGGTCCCTCAGGAAAATTTAAAAAGCAGATATTTAAGTATTTCTTTTTATTTTAACCAAACAATTGTTAATATAATGTTTGTTACATGCTCAGATAATATTAACGTTAAAAACAGTAGCAAAAGCAAAGCAGTTTTGTTGTCAACATTGAAAGAAGGAATACTGTAGTAAGAAATACAAAGTGCTTTATTGATGCACATTATTTTCAAGCTTTCGCAGGCCACATAAGACAATATAGTAGGCCACATCTGGACCCCAGCTTTGAGTTTGACACCTGTTTGATTTTGGCCCCTCTGTAGAAGATTACAACAGCAATTCAACCTTTAAATGTTTGTGTGACTTTTTAGGCAAACATTTCATCACAATCTTGTTTGAATTCCAAATTGAATGGCATAACTTTTGAGGCGCCCCTCTGTTTGTTTTAAAATCTATCACAGCACATAGTGAATAAGCAATATACCCTCTCAGCACACTTATTTCTACCAGTGTTGCATGAATGCAACACTCCCCTCCGCCCCTTGGCTGACACGCCTGGTGTGCTCTTTTAGGAGACAGCTCATCTCTTCCATCTCCTCTGGGGCCGTATTGAACGGCAGCCGTATGGATGGCGTAGCACCTGCCTTCCAGGAAAAAAATAGTGTGGCCTTAAGTCCCCTTGTGAGTAAGACAGCCGTAATTCCAAAGAACAATTTACAACTTCCCCTGCGCATAAAGCTGCCCCAGCATGCAGATGAAAGACACTAATTGACAGCTGGCGTCTAAGTGAAGTAAACTGACACTGACATGACAATGGAAGCTGGTGGTGCTGACACCTCCTTTACCTTAGAATGCAAACAGTGGCCTGTCCAGTCCACTCGGCTCTCTTCACCCGCTTGGTTCCACTCTTAGCAACAAGCAGCAGGCGGGTTCATGATGGTGGGATTGGCAAAAGAAAGGAGGGTGGGGGTAGAGCGAGAGGGGGGACCCGGCTGAAGGCTGCAGTATCTTCCTCCTCCTTCTTCGTCCTCACTCTACACTACTGTAGTCCTCGATGAGGAGATCCTCCCTCTCCTCCCCTCTCCCTCCGTCTGCTTGAGCGAGAGAGAGTGTGTGAGAGTTGCTAAAGGGGAGGGGTGAAGGAATTAGAGAGGGTGTGTGTGTGTGTGTGTGTGTGTGTGTGTGTGTGTGTGTGTGTTCACGTATTTCTACCCTTCTTGAGACATCAACAAGGAAAAGTATGAGGACCTGTGAATAAGTTCGGACTGAAATCATGGTCGCAATACGGAAAACCATTGCATGTAATAGAGGTGGTGAAATATTTTAAAATGTGGGTGGTACCAAAAAGGAGGTATTTTTCAAATGGACTGTGTGCCGGTTTTAAAAGTGCTCCCCCTCTGGTAAACATATGGAATAAAGTTAAAGTTAAAGTACCAATGATTGTCACACACACACTAGGTGTGGTGAAAATTGTCCTCTGCATTTGACCCATCCCCCTTGATCACCCCCTGGGAAGTAAGGGGAGCAGTGGGCAGCAGCGGTGCCGTGCCCTGGAATCATTTATGGTGATTCAACCCCCAATTCCAACCCTTGATGCTGAGTGCCAAGCAGGGAGGAAATGGGTCCCATTTTTTTTTATAGTCTTTGGTATGACTCGGCCGGGGTTTGAACTCACAACCTACCAATCTCAGGGCGGACACTCCAACCACTAGGCCACTGAGTAGAATAACAAGTGTGTGTTAAAAATTACGGTTGCGGAGAGTCTCTGGTTCCCTTGGGCGGGGCGTCCCACCTTTCTGCCCGTGTGGGGTGTGGTCTATCGCTGGCTTGAGGGCTGGCTGTCCCCTGCCTATCCTGTGTCTTGCCTTCTGCCGGGCGGCTGCTGGCTCTTCCGGGCGGCACAGTGGGTCGGGGTTCCAGTCGCTGGCCGGCCTGGTTTTATGGAGCCGGTGGTCCCTGGTTCCTTGGGCGCCACACCTGCTGTTTGTGGGTTGGGCTCTCTGAGTGGCTGCAGCCACCAAACCGCATCCTCTCAACGCCCTGACTGTGCCTAGAAATTCTGTCCAAAAAAGTTTTGAACAGAACCTGTGACAAAGGGCAGCCTTGGCGGAATCAAAACCTCACTGGAAACGAGTCCGACATACTGCCGGCAATGCGGACCAAGCTCTGACACTGATCATACAGGGAGCAGACCGCCACAATGGGGACGGCATGGCAAAGTCGAGAGAGTGGCCGTGCCAGCAATCTGAGGGTTACTGGTTCAATCCGCACTTTCTACCATCCTGGTCATGTCTGTTGTGTCTTTGGGCAAGACACTTCACCCTTGCTCCTGATGGGTCCTGGTTAGCGCCTTGCATGGCAGCTCCCACCATCAGTGTGTGAATGTGTGTGTGAATGGGTGAATGTGGAAATACTGTCATAGCGCTTTGAGCTTCTTAAAAAGGGGTAGAAAAGCGCTATACAAGTACAACCATTTATTTACCATTTACAATCAGATAGTCCATGACACCTCTGAAAACTCCCACAGGACTTCCCAGGGGACACGGTCGAATGCCTTCTCCAAGTCCACAAAGCACATGTAGACTGGTTGGGCAAACTCCCATGCAGCCTCAAGGACCCTGCCAAGAAAACAGAGCTGGTCTACCGTTCCAAGACCAGGACGAAAACCACACTGTTCCTCCTGAATCCGAGGTTTGACTATACGGCGTAGCCTCCTCTCCAGTACACCTGAATAGACCATACCATGAAGGCTGAGGGGTGTGGTCCCACAATAGTTGGAACACACCCTCCAGTTCCCCTTCTTAAAGACAGGAACCGCCACCCCGGTCTGCCAATCCAGAGGTACCACCCCCGATGTCAACGCGATGTTGCAGAGTCTTGTTAACTAAAACAGCCCCACAGTATCCAGAGCCTTAAGGAACTCCGGGCGGAACTCATCCCCCGAGGAGCTTTTTAACTACCACGGCAACCTCAGCCCCAGAGATAGGAGAACCTACCAACCTAGGGTTGTAAGGTATATCGGTATTAGTACAGAATTGCGATACAAATGAATCATATTCGGACAAATTTTAGCTTAATGACTAAAGACAAAGGTGGCAGTGAAACACCCTCAGGATAGGTGCTTTAAAACATGGCTAGCTAGCTTGCAGCTAATGTCTGACGGCAGCATTGTATAATTCCTGTAGGATGAATGATAGCATTACATAATTTACTACGCACGGCAGCACACCAGAGAGTCATGATCCTAAGATGGCGCCCCCCGTGGCTGACGTCTTTGCGTCGTCCTCCCGACAACATTTAGGTTTTTTGTTTATTTTAGTACTAATTTGCATCCTTTATGCAAAGTTTTTGCACGCAACAGTGAGATCTAACAGAGATGCACTTCTGGACATCGGAAAAGCTCACCATGAACTCAATTATAGTCTGACAGACTTTAACTTTCTTTTACGACGAGAGCCAGCTAACCACAAAACAACAACAACAAGGCGGCGGGGCAAGAGAGCTGGGCTACATGCTAGGCTAAAGGCTAGAGCTACACGACCACCACTGCCTAGCCTGCTGCTAGCTAATGTGCGCTCGCTCGACAACAAGCTGGATGAGCTGAGAACCAGGATTACATCCCAACGTGAACTGAGAGAATGCTGTGCTCTTATTTTGACGGAAACCTGGCTTTCGGACAGCATCCCAGACTCTGCTATCCAGCTAGCAACGCACTCAGTCTACCGTGGAGACCGGACAAAGGCTTCAAGAAAGGCGAGAGGCGGAGGCGTCTGTGTTTACGTGAGTAACCCCTGGTGCTCGGATATACAAGTGTTGATGGTTAAATGCAGACCTTTTTACCTGCCAAGGGAGTTCAGTGCAGTGTTTATACTGTCTGTTTACATCCCGCCACGGGCGGACTCCACAACAGCGTTGAAGCTGTTGCATGACGTCATCAGTAAACAAAAGACCGCACAACCCGATTCTGCGGACACAGTAGCTGGGGTTTTAACCACCGCAACCTAAAGAGTGTCCTCCCGAAATACCATCAATATGTGAGCTTTCCTACAAGGGAAAAAAACTCAATGGACCAAGTTTACTACAACGTGAGGGGAGCCTAAAAGGCTGTACCCAGACCATGCTTTGGACTATCTGATCACATCTCAGCTTTTCTATATCCAGCGTACAGACAGCGCCTCAAGCAAGCCCCCCCAGTGAGAAAAACAGTTCAAGTGTGGAATGAAGACACTGAACTAGTGCTTCAGGACTGCTTTGGGAGTACAGACTGGGACATGTACAAAACTGCTGCTCAGAGGGATGATGGTACTGTGGACATAGAGGAATATGCTTCCAGTGTAACTGGCTACATCAGCACATGTGTGGAAAACATTGTTCCCACAAAACAATACAAGATTTTCCCAAACCAAAAACCCTGGATTAACTGTGATGTTTGGTCCAAGCTACATGCCCGCTCCACTGCATTTGTCTCAGGCAACGCTGAGGACTACAAGAAGGCCAGATATGACCTGCGTAAATCCATCAGCGAGGCCAAGGGACAATGCAGACAAAAGCTGGTGGGATTCTACTCCACCACAGATTCCCGGCGCATGTGGCAAGACCTGCAACACATCACAGACTACAAGCAGGGGGGCAGGGGATCACAAACAGCCAACGATCACTGCCAGATGAGCTTAATGAGTTATACGCCCGCTTCGAGGTCCTCAACACCAACCAACAGAGAGGGGTTCTGACCACGGAGCGCACGCAGGACCCACCACTCACTGTGACAACAGCAGATGTACGTACAGTTCTGAGGAGAACAAACCCACGGAAGGCAGCCAGCCCAGACAACATCCCTGGCCAGGCCCTCAGGGTGTGTTCATCAGAGCTGGCTGACGTACTTGCTGACATATACGACTTGTCACTAGCACAAGCTGTTGTGCCCACCTGCTTCAAGACCATCACCATCGTGCCCCTGCCAAAGAAAAACACTGTGACCTGTCTGAATGACTATCGCCCTGTTGCACTCACCCAAATAGTGATGAAGTGCTTCGAGAGGATAGTCATGTCACACATCAAGAAGACCATCCCAGACACACTGGACCCTCTACAGTTTGCCTACCGGCAGAACCGGTCCACTGAGGATGCAGTCAACACTGTCATCGACTAGAGCTCTGCTTTTAAAACGTTCATCCCACAAAAACTCATTGCTAAACTCTTAACTGTTGGTCTGACACCAACACTCTGTGACTGGGTCCTGAACTTTCTCACACCGGCCCCAGTCAGTCAGAATCGGCAACCAGACATCAGGCACAAAAGTTCTAAGCATAGGGACCCCCCAAGGCTGCGTGCTGAGCCCCCTACTGTACACCCTCTTCACACACGACTGTGTGGCCTCCCAAAACAACACCAGCATCATCGTTTGCAGATAATACTACGGTCGTCGGACTGATCACCGGGGGAGTTGAGGCAGCTTACAGAAGGGAGGTAGCGGAACTGGTGGCCAGGTGTCAGGATAATAATCTCTCATTGAACACGGACAAGACCAAGGAGATTATTATTGACCCACGGAGAAGGAGTGCACAGTACACACCTTTGTACATAGGGGGGACAAATGTGGACAGGGTGAAAACCTTTAAATTACTCGAGACCCATATCAGCGAGGACCTCACCTGGGATCACTACACCCAACAAACTACAAAGAAAGTCCAGCAGCGACTGTACTTCCTAAGAAGGATGAGAACATTTGGTTTGCCACCCAAAATTCTTAGCAACTTCTATAGAAGTACGGTTGAGAGTGTCCTTACCAGCTCAATCACGGTCTGGTATGGAAACTGCACTGCTAAGGACAGGAAGGCACTCCAGCGAGTGATTAAAACTGCTCAGTACATATTAGGAGCAGCCTTCCCCTCACTACAGGACAAGTACTCTACCAGGGACACCAGGAGAGCTCACAACATCATAAAGGATAGTACACACCCCCAGCACAGTCTCTTCGGTCTCCTACCATCAGGCAGACGATACAGGAGCCTGAAATCCAGGACTACGAGACTGACAAACATTTTCTACCCAAAGGCCATCAGGCTTGTCAATGCTAACTTGTGAATGCTCGCTCCGTCTGATCTACAAAATTTACAGGCAACATACCCCTTCCCCTTCAAACTCTCCTAGATAAACTGAAATTCTTGTTTCCAATCGTTCTGGAACTTGCAAGCATATTTCTTAATTTTGCTTGTCGACGGTGTAATATATTGGGTGGAGTCAATAACCAGGCGACGTGATGCAGTCACGTCTCTTTACTGTGGGCTTCAGAACAGACTCCCTACCATGTTCTTTGACTGCACTTAAACGTCAAATATATTTACATTCTATTCTATGTACAGTAGATGGCAGTATTGTCCTGTTTAAGAGGGTCACAACATTGAGTCAGGTCTGGAGCTGGAGCGGGCGAGGCCTCCTGGCCCGCTTAAATTTCGGGAGATTATCGGGAGAAAATTTGTCCCGGGAGGTTTTCGGGAGAGGCGCTGAATTTCGGGAGTCTCCCGGAAAATCCAGGAGGGTTGGCAAGTATGTAAATGTAGCTTGAGATTTTTGTTAAAATAAAGCCAATAATAACATTTTGTGTTGTCCCCTTTATTTAGAAAAGTACAGAAAAGTACCCCAAAAAATTTTGGTAGCTGTACCAAAATATTGGTATCGGGACAACACTACCCCGGACGGGTTACAGTGGACGGCGTGGCGCTGGTGGGAGAGCACGGAACATGGTCCACTCTGACTTAATATCCAGTGCCTCCCTCGTGACATGTTCAAAGTTCTTCCGAAGGTGGGAATTGAAACTCTCTCTGACAGGAGACTCTGTTAAACGTTCCCAGCAGACCCTCACAATGCGTTTGGGCCTGCCAGGAGTGTCCAGCATCCTCCCCCACCGTCGGAGCCAGCTAATATATATATATATATATATATATATATATATATATATATATATATATATATATATATATATATATATATATTAAGGGTGTGGGAAAAAATCAATTCGAATTCTCGCGTTGTGCGATTCAGAATCAATTCTCATTTTTTTTTAATCGATTTTTTTTTTTTTTTTTTAATCAATCCAACAAACCAGTACACATCAATACCATAACAATGCAGTCCAATTCCAAAACCAAACCTGACCCAGTAACACTCAGAACTGCAATAAACAGAGCAATTGAGAGGAGATACAAACACGAGCCAGAACAAACCATAAGTAGTGAAACGAAAATTAATATTTTAAAAAACTGTATCAATATTAGTCATAATTTCAGCATAGCAGTAATTAAAAATGCCTCATTGACATTATCATTAGACATTTATAAAAATTAAAAAAAAACAACAATAGTGTCACAGTGGCTTACACTTGCATTGCATGTCATAAGCTTGACAACCCACTGTGTCCAATGTTTTCACAAAGATAAAATAAGTCATATTTTTGACGAGCGGCAGATCTTAACAAAGCTCATGACCATAGGTGAGGATGGGAACGTAGCTCGACCAGTAAATTGAGAGCTTTGCCTTCCGGCTCAGCTCCTTCTTCCCCACAACGTGTCGGTACAACGTCCGCATTACTGAAGGCCGCACCGATCCGCCTGTCGATCTCACGATCCACTCTTCCCTCACTCGTGAACAAGACTCCTAGGTACTTGAACTCCTCCACTTGGGGCAGGGTCTCCTCCCCAACCCGGAGATGGCACTCCACTCTTTTCCGGGCGAAAACCATGGACTCAGACTTTAAGGTGCTGATTCTCATTCCGGTCGCTTCACACTTGGCTGCGAACCGATCCAGTGAGAGCTGAAGATCCCGGCCAGATTAAGCCATCATGACCACATCATCGGCAAAAAGCAAAGACCTAATCCCACAGCCACCAAACCGGAAACGCTCAATGCCTTCACTGCGCCTTGAAATTCTGTCCATAAAAGTTATGAACAGAATCGGTGACAAAGGGCAGCCTTTGCGGAGCCCAACCCTCACTGGAAACGTGTCCGACTTACTGCCGGCAATGCGGACCAAGCTCTGACACTGATCGCACAGGGGGTGGACCGCCACAATCAGACAGTCCGATACCCCATACTCTCTGAGCACTCCCCACTGGACTTCCCGAGGGACACGGTCGAATGCCTTCTCCAAGTCCACAAAGCACATGTAGACTGGTTGGGCAAACTTCCATGCACCCTCAGGGACCCTGCCGAGAGTATAGAGCTGGTCCACAGTTCCATGACCAGGATGAAAGCCACACTGTTCCTCCTGAATCCGAGGTTCGACTACCTGGCGTAGCCTCCTCTCCAGTACACCTGAATAGTCCTCTCACCACCGGCAATGCCAGAGTGGAAGAGAGTCCAGCCCCTCTCGAGAGAACTGGTTCCAGAGCCCTTGCCGTGCGTCGAAGTGAGTCAGACTATATCCAGCCGGAACTTCTCCACTTCGCGCACTAGCTCAGAGGTGATATTCCACGTCCCAAGAGCTAGCTTATGTAGCCGAGGATCGGACCGCCAAGTGCCATGCTTTCGTCTTCCGCCCAGCTCACATCGCACCCGACCTCTATTGCCCCTGATATGGGTGGTGAGCCCTTTGGAGGCGGGACCCACGTTGCCTCTTCGGGTTGTGCCCGGCCGGGCCCCATGGGAATAGGTCCCTGCCACCAGACACTTGCCATCGTTCCCCGCCTCCGGGCCTGGCTCCAGAAGGGGGCCCCGCTGACCCGCGTCCGGGAAATCTTCATAAAGGTCTTCGAGCTGCTCTTTGTCTGATCCCTCACCTAGGACCTGTTTGCCTTAGGAGACCCTACCAGGGGGCATAAAGCCCCCGGATAACATAGCTCCTAGGATCATTGGGACACGCAAACTCCTCTACCACGATAAGGTGGCAGTTCAGAGTGGAGTATATATATATACTCCACTCTATATATATATATATATATATATATATATATATATATATATATATATATATATATATATAAATAATAGTAAGAAAAGTTTTTATTTTATGTTCTGTTTAATTTTATTTTATTTTACCTTTTTGTAACGCCTATTTTTTTCTGTATTCCTGTTCTATTATCACTATATAAACTATATATCTTTATTTATGTTCTTATTCATTATTGTCTTTGCCTTTTAGAAAATGGTAGTATGTGAACACTTTAAACACAGAAATAAAATTAACTTTCAGTAATTGAGCAGTTCCTTGACTCTTCGGTTGAATAATGCACGTGTAAAAAGTATGGTAATGTTCTTTAATGTAACTTTTGGAGGATGTTGGAAACAAATAAAACTTGATTACCAAATGCTAGAGGGCATGACATCCCCATGCAAACATCCATGCAGAAATGTGCGCATAGACACATGTGGTACACATTCAATGCAGTGGCTATCACAGAGGTACAGCTCACTATAACGCCTCTCTGCACCCGCTTATCTCCCAGCAGTGGCGTTATCTCAGCACACAGGGAAGACCAGAGAAGAAAACCAGTGATTGCTTACTACAGTGCAACACTTTGTGATGCTACAGTCAAGCCAACAAATGGCTGCAATTTGCCTTGAAGGCAAAGCAAATGAGGGCAGATATAAAGTGAGTGATGCACCCAAAGGAATAGTTACTATATATATATATATATATATATATATATATATATATATATATATATATATATATATATATATAGAAAATGACTATATCGTGATATTCGAGTATATAGTCTCACGCAGTTGCTTTTAGCTGCAGGCATTACACTACATGCTCTTCCCACTCCTTCTTGTGTCTCCTCACAGACAGCAAGCGCAGGTTCTTACACACGTCACATACTGTCACGTCATACGTCACATGCGTATACGCCCTCGCGGAGCAGAGAGGTAGCAGACTGGGTATCGTTAGCTGTGATCCTAGCGAAGCCGTGCGAGTGGTAATACAAGAGAAAGAAGGTGCGAATGAAGGAAAAATTCATTCCCAAGAAAAACAGCAGGGGGTCCATCTTCTGGCGGTGGTTCGGCTTCAAGCGGGAAGATGTCGAAGATACAACTTTTAATTGTCAAGTGTGGGGCACAAGTGTTGCTACCAAAAGTAGCATTACTGCTAACATGTAGCATCATTTGAAAAGTCAGCTGCTAATAACTTTAATAAATAACAGTTTTGGTCAATAGACTTAGTTGTGATTTTCCTTTCTGCATGAAAGTTTAAAATGAGCATATATTAATGCGGTATGAACAAGAATGTTTTAATGTAGACACATAGAATCATCATACTGCTGTGATTATATGCATCAAGTGTTCATTCAAGGCCAAGGCAAAATATTGAGATATTTATCGTGTATCGCGATATGGCCTAAAAAATGTTGAGATATTAAAAAAAAAAGGACATATATATTTATATATATATATATATATATATATATATATATATATATATATATATATATATATATATATACATATATATATATATATATATATATATATATATATATATATATATATATATATATATATATATATATATACAAACCAGTTTCCATATGAGTTGGGAAATTGTGTTGGATGTAAATATAAAGGGAATACAATGATTTGCAAATCCTTTTCAACCCATATTCAGTAAATGCATTACAAAGACAAGATATTTGATGTTCAAACTCATAAACTTTATTTTATTTTTTTTTTTGCAAATAATAATTAACTTAGAATTTCATGGCTGCAACACTTGCCAAAGTAGTTGGGAAAGGGCATGGTCACCACTGTGTTACATCACCTTTTCTTTTAACAACACTCAATAAACTTTGGGAACGGAGGAAACTAATTGTTGAAGCTTTGAAAGGGGAATTTTTTCCCATTCTTGTTTTGTGTAGAGCTTCAATCATTCAACAGTCCGGGGTCTTCACTGTCGTATTTTATGCTTCATAATGCGCCACACATTTTCGATGGGAGACAGGTTTAGACTGCAGGCGGTCCAGGAAAGTACCTGCACTCTCTTTTTACAAAGCCACGCTGTTGTAACACATGCTGAATGTGGCTTGGTATTGTCTTGCTGAAATAAGCAGCGGCATCCATGAAAAAGACGGCGCTTAGGTGACAGCATATGTTGTTTCAAAACCTGTACGTACCTTACAGCATTAATGGTGCCTTCACAGATGTGTAAGTTACCCACGCCTTGGGCACTAATGCACCCCCATACCATCAGAGATGCTGGCTTTTGAACTTTGCGTCGATAACAGTCTGGATGGTTCGCTTCCCCTTCGGTCCGGATGACACAATGTCGAATATTTCCAAAAACAATTTGAAATGTGGATTCGTCAGACCACAGAACACTTTTCCACTTTGCATCACTGCATCTTAGATGATCTCGGGCCCAGAGAAGCCGGCGGCGTTTCTGGATGTTGTTGATAAATGGCTTTCGCTTTGCATAGTAGAGTTTTAACTTGCACTTACAGATGTAGCGACGAACTGTATATAGTGACAGTGGTTTTCTGAAGTGTTCCTGAGCCCATGTGGTGATATCCTTTAGAGATTGATATCAGTTTTTGATACAGTGCCTTCTGAGGGATTAAAGGTCACAGTCATTTAATGTTGGTTTGCGGCCATGCAGCTTACATGGAGTGATTTCTCCAGATTCTCTGAATCTTTTGATAATATTATGGACCGTAGATGTTGAAATCCCTTTATTTCTTGCAATTGCACTTTGAGAACTGTTGTTCTTAAACTGTTTGACTATTTGCTCACGCAGTTGTGGACAAAAGGGTGTACCTCGCTTCATCCTTTCTTGTGAAAGACTGAGCATTTTTTGGGAAGCTGTTTTTATACCCAATCATGGCACCCACCTCTTCCAAATTATCCTGCACACCTGTGGGGTGTTCCAAATAAGTGTTTGATGAGCATTCCTCAACTTTATCAGTATATTTTGGCGGCATAGCTTGGTTGGTAGAGCGGCCGTGTCAGCAACTGGAGGGTTGCAGGTTCGATCCCCGCTTCCGCCATCCTAGTCAATACCGTTGTGTCCTTGGGCAAGACACTTTACCCACCTGCCCCCAGTGCCACCCACTCTGGATTAATTGTCACTTAGATATTGGATTTCACTATGTAAAGCGCTTTGAGTCACTTGAGGAAAAAGTGCTGTATAAATACAATTCACTTCACTTCCTTCTCACAGACAGCAATTGCACTTACACACGTCACATACTATCACGTCATATGTCACTAACGTATACGCCCTCGCGGAGCAGAGCGGTAGCGGCATGGTTAACGTTAGCTGTGGTGCGAGTGGTACGAGTGGTAATATGAGAGAAAGTGTGCGAATCTGGTAACAAATGAAGGAAAAATGAATTCCCAAGAAAAACAGCAGGGGGTCCATCGTCTGGCGGTGATTTCGCTTTAAGTGGGAATATGTCGAACAGACAACCGTAATTTGTCAAGTGTGGTGCTAAAGCGTTGCTACCAAAAGTAGCATTACTGCTAATATGTAGCATCATTTCAAAAGTCACCTACTAAAGGGACTACTACGCATGTCAACATCTCCATTTGGTGCCACATGCCCACAAACTCATGCACAAAAGTGCACTTTATTTGTTTTAAACTATTGTAGTGGCGTTATGTACAAAAAGTGCACTTTAATTTAGTGTTGTTTTGATATGTCATCTTGGTGACATCTTGCACAAACCTGCACTAATAGCTATTTTTAAAATGTTTCTGAAAATCTTGCACTTTCTGTTTTGGAAATGACATGAATGTTTGTGACACTGCGTAATAACTGTTTAATAAATACAGTTTTGGTCAATTGACTTAGTTGTGATTTCCTTCTCTGCATGAACGTTTAAAATGAGTATATAATAATGCAGTATGAAGAAGAATGTTTTAATGTAGACACATAAAATCATCATACTGCTGTGATTATATGTATCAAGTGTTCATTCAAGACTAAGGCCAAATATCGAGATATATATCGTGTATCGCAATATAGCCTACAACTATCGATATATTAAAAAAAGGCCATATTGCCCAATCCTAATATATACACAAACAAATAAATTATTTTGGCGATGTCTTCTGGCTCGAAAAGGAAAGGTGTGGCGAGGAAAATGGCAGATAACGCTACAACCGGGGCATCAAACTTGCTATTCGAGAACTGCCATGACTATCTCATCGGTGGGGACAGCATGAAAGTGCATCTCATGGATGTAGAAGATCTCCCTTCCCTGCCAGTAACACCGGAGAAGCCTCCCACCAAGAAAGGTATGAAATGGACAATAGTGACATTGTTGCTACACAATCCGCGTTAATAAACGCCCGCTCGGATGAGCTAAACGCCCGCTCGGAGGAGCTGAAGAAATTGATCCAGGCCAATCCTATTCATATTGCTGGTGGAAATGCCAAAGTGGAACAAGTTTGCAAACAAGTGAGGGAGATTATGGGGAGAGTGTCTGGGCGGGAACTGGTTGTGGAGGGGGACAAGAAGCTAATCAATACACTTCAAGAACGCATCACCGAGATGGAGAGATATTCAAGACGATGGAACCTGAGACTGCATGGTGTGACCGAGCGTGTGGAGGACAGAGATTTACGCGAAGAAGTGATCCGAGTTTGCCAGTCTCTGCTGCCTTTCGTTGCTGAATGGTTCCCGAATGTTATCGACACCGTGCATCGCATTGGAATGAAGAAGCCGAAAGGTAACAGGTGTGTTTTGCTGCAGTTTTCCTCCCGGGTGCACAGAGCTGCAATTTGGGCCACTGCAAAGAATTCCTCTTACCTGCGAGACAACGGGCTGCGCTTCGCAGAGGATCTCTGTAAAGTCGACAGAGAAGCAAGAATGAAGTTATGGCCACTGGTAGATGAAGCTCGCAAGGCAGGGAAAATTGCCTACTTTGTAGGCGGTCGGGCATTTATCGAGAAAAAATAAATCCCTCTTCCAGTCTGAAGCTACACCTTTCAGGATTTAACTTACTCTTGACTGTACTTTGTTAAAAGAGGATGGATTGATGAGGAGTTACAACTTACGCACCAGCCAGTTTTTTGCACTTTTCTGAACTTTAATATGATGTTGTTTCCGCAGCGTCTTGTTGCTTTGTTACTAACTCAAAGCATTTTCGAATTCTAATTCATTTTTGTTTAAACTTGTCTTTATCTAAAGTTTCTCTCAACGCCAGGGGGTTAAGACAGAACTTGAAGCGCAAAGCTTTATTTTTGTTTCTTAAACAATGTAAAACAGATTTGTGTTTTTTACAGGAGACACAGCATGAATGATGATGTAAAGTTTTGGAGATCTCAATGGGGTAATGAGATATATTGCTCTCATGCATCACAATGTTCTGGTGGAGTTGGCACATTCAAAAACTAAATTACAGGAGTCTTATTGCATCATAGTGACTATGATAAAAATGGCCATTATTTCCTTGTCAGGTTTTTGAGATTCAGAAAACAAACTTTATAGTTGCTAACATTTATGAATATAACTCGGTGCCTGACAATACTATTTTATTTAATGAAGAGCAAAATAAAATGTTACACTGGCTTGCCAAATTTCCAAATGCTTATATAATTGTAGGATGTGACTTCAATACTGTCATTGACAATTCACTTGATAGATGGGCACCAGGCTCTCAAAGTAGTGTCAGCTCAAATCTAAAGTTACTAATGCAATGGCTTGATTTAATTGATGCCTGGAGATATAAAAATCCTAATAAGACATCCTTTACCTGGTCCAATAACTCAGGCTCAAGAAAGTCTAGAATAGACATGTGGTTAATTTCTAAATCACTGCAAAACTGGGTTACTGTTCAAATTCTCTCTACTTCTGTGGCTGATCATAGGGCTATTCAGATTCACATCTCTCTACATCCCTCTCACAATCCATTAAAAAGCTCATACTGGAAACTCAACAGTTCGGTTTTATGTCATGAAGTAGCTAAAATTAGGATTAAACATCTAATACATTTTTGTCTTATTAAAACCAAAACAATTAGTGTACTAATTGGGAACTCCTTAAATATGAGGTAGGTAAATTTATCAGAAAATATTGCAGTAATCTAGCTAGGAATAAGCGTTCTGAGGAAGAAAATGTGATTTCCATCATTACTGCATTATCCTCTATATGTCCAGATAATATGTCAGCAGAAGAAAAAGAAAGTCTCTTAGAAAACCAATATAAATTAGACAAAATGTATTAATCAAAAGCAGATGGAGCCTTTGTAAGATCTAGAAAACAATGGCTGCAGGAAGGTGAACAGAATTTCGCGCATTTCTTTCGTTTAGAAAAATCGCAGGCTCAAAACAACACCATTGATCAATTTAAAATAAACAATGTGGTTTGCAATGATGCAAAACAGTTTGCAAATTTTTGTTCTCAATTTTACAAAACATTATACAATAGTCAATACCGTGAAAGTGATGCTGTTATGGATGCATTAACTGAAACTAAATCAATCAGCCAAGTATTCTGTGACCGTCCAATCTGTCTCAAGGCAGTATTGGAATCATTTAATAGTTTAAAAAATAACAAATCTCCTGGAGTGGAGGGTATTACATCTGAATTCTATAAAATATTTTCAGAAGAGCTATTTCCTTTCTTACTAGAAGTATTTTGTGAAAGTATTGATACAGGTACCCTTCCTCCAAACTTTAACACAAGGCCTTATTACCTTTATTCCCAGACCAAACAAAGATTTATTAATCATCGATAATTGGCGTTGAATTAGCCTTCTAAACAATGACTATAAAATTGTAGATATTATTTTTGCTAAACGTTTAAAAATTGGTTCTGGATGACATAGTTGATGAGACAGTCAGGTTTTATGAGAGGCAGACACATACTGTATCAATAATATCAGGGTTGTACTTGACATTCTGGATTACCCAGAGGTCATTAATGATAAAGGCTTCCTTCTTTTCCTGGAACTCTATAAAGCTTTTGACTTGATCAAACATGAATTTATCTTCAGGACACTTGAGAAATTTGGCTTTGGTAATTTTTTCCGCAAAACAATCAAGACTCTGTACTGCAAAGGTAATAGATCAATAAAGCTCAAATCTGATACATCCAAGATTCGGGTTAAAACGTGGGATACGGCAAGGCTGTCCAATTTCTCCATATTTATGTTTGTTAACCACCCAATTGTTATCGGTTCATATAAAAACTAGTCGTTCAAAAGGGATTTCTTTGAACGACTAGTTTCTCAATACCCGACCTATCTTTTGTGCCTTTAAAAAAGATTTTGAACTTTACATTAAAACGCTCTCTCCCTCTAACAACAAAAAAGCTGTGAAAACGATGATGCTGTGTTCCAAATTTAAGTTATTTAATTAATCTGAATGAGCCTAAGGCTTTGCACTTTGTTTATCATATATATATATATATATATATATATTTTTTTTTTTTTGTATTCTATTTTTGTTACTTTGAATGTACAACCCCCTGGCGCTGTTTTGTACTTCATCCTGGACAACAATCTTTTTGAAAGACTCTTCTCAAATTCCCCTAGCCTTGGATGTGATTCATGTTTTTTCCTTGGCTTCTGGTCTCTGTCTAAATGTTAATAAGTGTGAACTATTGGCTGTGAGGAGTTGTGAAATGAGGTCTATATGTCAAATTCCAGTTAAGGATAGTATTATTTACCTAGGAACACTTATCTCTAAAAATCAGAGTTCTAGATCAGTCTTAAACTTTAATCCAATTGTAGAAAAAACTGAGAAAAGATTTAACCAATGGCTACAGAGAGATTTATCCTTCAAAGGCAGAACCTTGCTTTCCAAAGCAGAAGGTATCTCCAGGCTTACGTATGCGGCTATTTCTTTAGATGTTAACCAAAAAATATGTAAAACTATTGACTTTATTTGGAAAAACAAAATTCATTACATTAAGAAACTGTTATAATGAACAATTACAATCAGGGTGGTCTAAACTTTCTTGATTTCACTACACTAAACAACACCTTTGAAATTAATTGGATAAGACACTACTTGAAAGACCCTACCCCAATTTGTAACTTTATTTCTCATCATGCATTTTCTTACCTTGGAGGCCTAAAATTTTAGCTATTGTGTAATCATAACATTGATAGGATTCCTGTTGCGCTCTCAAACTTCCACAAACAAGCCCTTCTAGCATAGTATCTTATATACAAGCACAATTTTTCACCTACCGAATATTTAATTTGGAACAATAAAGACATATTTTACGAAGGGAAATCTCTTTTCCTCAACAATTGGTTCAACAATAACATTATTTTAGTGAGTCAGCTTTTCAATAAGGAAGGTCAACTTTTTAATTACCAAGAATTTATCAACCATTTTAAGATACCCGTGACTCCCAATTAATTTGCCATTATATTTGATGCCATTCCAACAGGTGTTATGATGTTGTACAGGGCTTACACACCTCCTCTTTCTGCTGTAAAAATTGTGAATGATCCACTTGACACTCCTGTGGGGAAACTTTGCTTTGACCAGAAAAATAACAGAAAAATCCGCAGCTTATTCCAAAATGATTGTGTGTCTGTCTCCTATGTAATTGCCCTCTGGAATAATGTTGTAAATGATCTGTTGGGTCAAAACGTGGTCCCTTCTTAACAGGTATTTACTTACCAACAAAGTCAAAGAGATATCTTTTAAAATCATTCATGGTTATTACCCTGTAAAGACTGTGATGGTTAGAAACAAGAAGGACCTTGATGTTACCTGCAGCTTTTGTAACATGCATCCAGAGACTGTTAACCACTTGTTTTGGACTTGTGAAAACACTCGATCACTATGGCAGGTCATCTGTCGCTTCATCCTGGACAATATTTATGGAAAATTTGTGCTTTGTTTTAAAGATGTGATTTTCGGTTTTACACTGTATGAACACAAATTTGAAAAGGAATTCTACCTTTGCAACCTCATTATTCTATTGGCTAAGTTTTATATTCATAAATGTAAGTTTCTCAATACCCGACCTATCTTTTGTGCCTTTAAAAAAGATTTTGAACTTTACATTAAAACGCTCTCTCCCTCTAACAACAAAAAAGCTGTGAAAACGATGATGCTGTGTTCCAAATTTAAGTTATTTAATTAATCTGAATGAGCCTAAGGCTTTGCACTTTGTTTATTATATATATATATATATATATATATATTTTTTTTTTTTTTTGTATTCTATTTTTGTTACTTTGAATGTACTACCCCCTGGCGCTGTTTTGTACTGTTTTTATAATGTTTTGGAATGTTTTATACTGTTGTTGGACTTATTTTGATTATTGTTTCTCAACAGTTTGTAAATGTTGAAATTTATAAATAAACATTAACAAAAAATGTGAATATACATTTAAAACCAATCTTGTGTTACTAAGTTTAGTATATTTTTATATTGTTGCTGCTTATTTTACAATGTACTTTGTTGAACATTTTTTTTCGGGGGGTAAGGGGATTTCTCTAATCCTTTTAGTCACTATTTTTTTAATAAATAAGGACTGGCAACAAATGTAGCATCTATTGTTGTTGGTATTGGCGACTCTACTCGTGTTTAAAGACTGTTTAGATTCTGTCGCGCGGTGTCTGACGAAAAGCAAGACTGACGTCACACTTTATTTTGCGTTTTCGGGAGCCTTTCTCTCATTAATAGCCGCCAGTGTCAATTTAAATTGTGAAGATCGCTGTCCACGGGTATATCACGAATATATTGAAGTACGTCCACAGCACGGACACGCTCCCTCCGCTCCAGACAACCCCGCATGTAGAGTTGACGTCATCACATCGGCGTCGGGAGCACTGTTCCGATGATTAAAGTACTCTTTTTTCTGGCAAAATTCATGGTCTGTGAACAGACCGTGTCGGCGAACAATGAACAGATGTGTGTGTATGAGTGAAGCACGGAGGCAGACATGTGTGCACGGAGGAAATGCTTGTTGGAATTGAGTCGGTTATTAGCATAAAATTGGCAATGAAAGCTAAAATAAAGACAGACTTTGTTTTCTCCTGGACGCTACAATATATTTATAGTACTTTATTTTG
The DNA here is from genome assembly GCF_033978795.1 of Nerophis ophidion. Classification (NCBI taxonomy): domain Eukaryota; kingdom Metazoa; phylum Chordata; class Actinopteri; order Syngnathiformes; family Syngnathidae; genus Nerophis; species Nerophis ophidion. The sequence continues at coordinate 39,211,627 of NC_084613.1, forward strand.
TTTATTGTGGCAGCTAATATGAAGCTGTACCTATATATCTAGTTAAACCAGATTTTGAATCCGGGAAAGTGTGTGATTGTTTTAACCAAGTGTCTTGGCATGTTTTAATTTATAATTAAAAAGTCTCCTTTCAACATCCTGCCAACCATCTTTTATTTCTGTTGAGCTTTTATGTCATTGAACTTACTAAATCAGTCACAGTAACAGTCTAAATGTTATGTTATCTGTGCACCTTAATTGTAATCTGAACACGGATGTGAAGCAACACCCACCTCTTTCGACACGCGGCAGGTGTTTGCTGCAGAGATGTTACCTCTTCTCAGCAAAAAATAGTCCTTTCTTGTCGGGAGAACAACTTGCCATGGCTTTGAACCTGATATTTCCATAAGGTAGATTTTCTTTCGTCCATTTCTGCTCACTTGTGGCTCATCAGTAGCAAGTGAACTGCAGTCAGGTTTCCTCTCTACGGCATGGCGGGAGTGTCGGAAAGGAAATGTTCGTGTTAATTGCTCGTTAAAAAATAATGCCGTTATTTAAATTTATAGTTAACGCGTTATTATTGCATTAACTTTGACAGGCTAAATATATGTATATCTTTCCACCCAGGGCCACAAACTGAAAAGTCAAAGCATGAGGGGGCCATTTTATAATATTATTATGTAAAATTAAATAAAACAAATACTAACAATGGACATGTAATGTATATTTAAAAACAAAAATGTGTGTCTATTTTGTTTTGTAGAGGACAAAGTGTATTATTAATAGTTATTGGTATCAACATTTCAGCTTTTTAGATATTTTTTCTTACATTCTCAGTTTTTTCAAAATGTTTTAACAATGTGTTGCTGCGGGCCGGCAGCACAGTGGTGCAGGGTTTAGTGCGTGCGCCTCAGAATAAGAGGGTCCTGAGTTCGATCCCGGGCTCGGGGTCTTTTTGCATGAAGTTTGCATGTTGTCCTCGTGACTGCGTGGGTTCCCTTTGGACACTCCGGCTTCCTCACACCTCCAAAGACACTAAATTGGCCCTAGTGTGTGAATGTCAGTGTCAATGTTGTCTGTCTATCTGGTTGGTCCTGTGATGAGGTGGCTCCAGCACCCTTTGATTGATTGATTGAAACTTTTTTTAGTAGATTGCACAGTACAGTACATAGTCCGTATAATTGACCACTAAATGGTAACACCCGAATACGATTTTCAACTTTTTTAAGTCGGGGTCCACGCTAATCAATTCATGGTACCCCCGCAACTCTGAGAGGGACAAGTGGTAGACAATGGATGGATGGATGTTGTTGTGGGCCAGCAAAAGGCCGCAAAACACCACCGGACGTACTTTGGACACCCCTGCTCTATATTATCTTTGGATGGTACTTGCATGATTTCGACCTACACAACATAATTATATCTAAAGTATGTACTTTGTAGATGCTCAGTATGCCATATGCAGCTCAGGCCAAGCACTGCTATAATCTGCATGATGTCTGAATTATTAAACATTCTGTTCACAGGCACAGCGACCCAACAGAAGCCGCCACACGCATGACGACACACATACACAGTGAAGGTGCTGGCATGCTGCAGCAGCTGCAAATAGATACGATGGCAAGTGATGTGAACGCTGTGTAGGACCCACAGTATTAAATACAGTAAATAGCAGGTGGCTCCTGATTTAACGCACTCATGATTTTTAACCTTTATCTTGCAAGGAACCATAGTTGGTCACCGAAGTGGATTCACAAGAGTGTTAGAAAAAAAATACTTCTAATAATTTATTCAAAACACGACTCTAAATTGTATTATGTTCCGATCTTTAGCGCCGCCCTAGTGGCTCTCTGGAGTTTTTTCAAAAATATATGAAAAATGGAAATGATGAGGGGGGAAAAACATATTTTTGGTTTAAATTTGGTTTCTGTAGGAGGACAAACATGACACAAACATTCCTAATTGCTTTAAAGCACACTGTTTGTATTATTAAACATGCTTCACTGATTCGAGTATTTGGCGAGCGCCGTTTTGTCCTACTAATTTTGGCGGTACTTGAACTCACCGTAGTTTGTTTACATGTATAACTTTCTCCGACTTTCTAAGACGTGATTTATGCCACTTCTTTTTCTGTCTCATTTTGTCCACCAAACTTATAAACTTAAAAGGTGAGTTTTGTTGATGTTATTGACGTGTGGAGTGTGCTAATCAGACATATTTGGTCACTGCATGACTGTAAGCTAATCGATTATAACATGCTATTTAGGCTAGCTATATGTACATATTGCATTACTATGCCTCATTTGTAGCTATATTTGAGCACATTTAGTTTCCTTTAAATCCTTATTATTCAATTTAAATCTCTTGACACGCTATCTGTATGTAATATGGCTTTTAATTTATGCGGCTCTACACATTTGTTTTTGTATTTGTGGTCCAATATGGCTCTTTCAACATTTTGGGTTGCCGACCACTGATGTAAAGAAAAAAAAGAAACATTAGTGAAAAATATTTGTGAAAATTTGCATTTTTTCCAGATTGACATGCAATTCTGACAACAAATAAACCTCAGGTGAAACATAAATATGGCCTGCTTTGCAAAATCTGGCCCCAATAACAGCTCCCTCAGTCTGGCAAAATGTCACAATTCCAAGGGGTTTTGACATGGAGGACATCAAGTTGGAACTAGGCGAGACATTTCAAGCCAATCAGACTATTTGAAAAACTGAAAAAACATTCTGCTAGTGACGTTAAACATTGAAGAAATCATAATTTCTGGAATCAAAACGCACTCGTCAATGTGTTACACCTTTAAGGTTACATCCATCAATCTGTCCCGTCCGTGCTTGATTAACAGTGCTTGGGTGGGAAAGCAGCAGGTGATGGCAATAAAACAGCCAGAGGTCACCGTCTGGCAGAATATTGACGGCACACCATTTACTTTCGCTGACACCTGGCACACGCAGCACTTTCAAGTAGCAGCTCGCTGGGCAAAATATTAGGTGCGCACCTCCACAATCCTGCAAAATGTTTTTAAAAAACACAATAATGCAATTTTTTTAGTAGTGATTGGCACTGTTAGTACATGTATTGTTATTGTTGTGATGTGTTATCTATTAATCTTATCTATTAATATTATCTATCGAGCGGAACTTAAAAAGTCAAAGTCGATACCCCGATTGTGGAGTCAATAAACAATCAATCAAAGTATATTTGTATAGCCCTTAATCACAAGTGCCTCAAAGGTTGCACAAACCACAACAACACCCCCTGATCTGAACCAGGGGCGTCACTAGCTTTTAAGGACAGGAGGGGCTTAGCCCCCAGGAGATGAACAAGATGTGAGCGAACGTAGCGCATAAGAAAAACCTTCACAAACGGCTAACAAAGACTTAGAAATTATTCATTGTTACTATTATTATTTCAGTCGGTTAAGGAAATTAAATATATATGGACGTCTGAACAGAAATGAGAAACATTTATGTATACTGTAAATAAGAAAGACTTTGATTCCGTCTGCTGATCTGAAAAAGAGCCAAAGCTGTCAAAGAGCTGAGGGACCATCTTCAAAGTGCAATGCTGAAACAAATAATGTAAATAATAAAATGTATTTTCCAGGGCTTGATATTAATGTAGTCCCTGTCCCGGGGACTGTAAAAAGAATGCACGGGTAGAAATGAAATACTCCCCTGGACGATGGCTTTTAACCATTTTTCGTCTTTTTCTCTTTATGTATTTATTCATTTTACATTTTATATTAAATGTATTGGTTTTTCCTCCCTCTGAAAATCCTATGAAATGTTTAACAAGCCATCATATAATAATACAACAGCTATTAATGTAACAATACAATAAAACAAATACATTTTTAATGTTGTTTTTTTAATTATTTTAACAATGGGCTAATGTATGCTACTTTATCTAGATTCTACAACAAACACAAAACTTAAAAACTAAATTATTTACAATAGCAGACACAAGGTTTTGTGCAGCTTCACTCATTGTAAAGGAAGACGGAAGTCTACGCAGGAGAAGATGCCTACAAAGATGGTGTCTGGGTTTTTTCTTGTATATATATATATATATATATATATATATATATATATTAAAGGCCTACTGAAATTAGATTTTCTTATTTAAACGGGGATAGCAGGTCCATTCTATGTGTCATACTTGATCATTTCGCGATATTGCCATATTTTTGCTGAAAGGATTTAGTAGAGAACATCCACGATAAAGTTTGCAACTTTTGCTTGCTAACAGAAAAGCCCTGCCTCTACCGGAAGTCGCAGACGACGACGTCACATGTTTATGGCTCCTTACATCTTCACATTGTTTTTAATGGGAGCCTCCAACAAAAACAGCTATTCGGACTGAGAAAACGACAATTTCCCCCATTAATTTGAGCGAGGATGAAAGATTCGTGTTTGAGGGTATTGATGGCGACGGACTAGAAAAAAAAAAAAAGTAAAAAAAAAAAAACGCGATTGCATTGGGACAGATTCAGATGTTTTTAGACACATTTACTAGGATAATTCTGGGAAATCCCTTATCTTTCTATTGTGTTGCTAGTGTTTTAGTGAGTTTAACAGTACCTGATAGTCGGAGGTGTGTGTCCACGGGTGGGTCTACGCGCAGTGCCTCAGGGAAGTCGACGGCAGCTGCATGGGCGGCACAAGCTCAGCTGATCTCCAGTAAGAAGCGACTTTTTACCACAATTTTCTCACCGAAACCTGCTGGTTGACATTCGGTCGGGAACAATGTTCGCTGTGATCCATAGTAAAGTTTCACCTCCGTGAATTTTAAACAAGGAATCACCGTGTGTTTGTGTGGCTAAAGGCTAAAGCTTCCCAACTCCATCTTTTTACTTTAACTTCTCTAATATTATTGAACAAATTGCAAAGGATTCAGCAACACAGATCTCCAAAATACTGTGTAATTATGCGGTTAAAGCAGACGACTTTTAGCTGTGTGTGTGTGCAGCGCTCATATTTCCTAACAGCCCGTGACGTCAAGCGTACACGTCATCATCACGCGACAATTTCAAGAAGAAACTCCCAGGAAATTTAAAATTGCAATTTAGTAAACTAAAAAGGCCGTATTGGCATGTGTTGCAATGTTAATATTTCATCATTGTTATATAAACTATCAGACTGCGTGGTGGGTAGTAGTCGGTTTCAGTAGACCTTTAAGTCTTTCATACACATTATATATATATATATATATATATATATATATATATATATATATATATATATACATATATATATATATACACACACACAGCTAATAGTCGTCTGTATATATATGTATATATATATATATATATATATGTATATATATGTATATATATGTCTATATATATATATGTATATTTATATATATATATATATGTATATATATATATATATAAATATACATATATATATAGACATATATATACATATATATATACATATATATATATATAATGTGTATGAAAGACTTAAAGGCCTACTGAAACCGACTACTACCCACCACGCAGTCTGATAGTTTATATATTTCATACATATATATATATATATATATATATATATATATATATATATATATATATATATATATATATATATACACTGTATATGTCCTTTCGTAACATCCCCAGAATGACTGACAATTAGGAGGACCAATAGTCAACATGATCCACCCAGAAATAAATAAAACAAATGGCTTTTCAATAAGCCATTTAAAATATATTTTTTGAATATTTATTTATATGTATCATTATTCTCCTACTCACCTTTCCAGTAGAGGCCTCTCGCCTCTCACTTTCTGTGCTCCTCTGACCTGACTCCTCCAAGTCAATAGGGGTTATGGAGTGATTATTATTATTATTATCTACTGATGATAGTCATACGTGAATGAGCTCAGCTCCTATTCTCCTCAATGTGTAAAGTGAGAAACACAGCTGATGCTCCAGAAGGAAGTAACCCCAAAGATAGCAAATGGTAAAAAAGAGTGTACATTTAACTTTATAAATAACCAGGATCTTCATGATGCATTTCAGGCTAACTAGCTTACTAAGTAGCAGCATTGTTTCAGAGCGGGAATGTAAATTTTGCCTGCAAAACAACAACAGAGGTTGTCTATAGTGTGCTAGACAGGTTTTTATTTGTCAAACACAGACCTGGTGTAAAGTGGAGCAAATACATTTTACTACAATCAGTCAAAGGTGGAACCAAGTCATTGTATTGCAAGTCGCAAGTAAGTCTCAAGTCCTTGCCCTCAAGTCTCGAGTCAAGTCCTGAGTCAAGACAGGCAAGTCTCGAGTCAAGTCCAAAGTAAAAACTGGAAAGTCTCAAGTCAAGTCCCAAGTCCTGCATTTTGAGTTTCGAGTCATTTCAAGTCCTTTTAACTACAGACTAATATATTTACACAGATTGTGTATGCTTTTAAAATGCTGTATGTATTTATTATAAAAAAAATAGTGCTGACATTGCACTTCATAATAGGACTATTAATTAGTTATTTTAAACATGTAACTCATTCATTTATAGAATAAACACATTTGAAAAAACAAGTGCAATTGTACTTATTTGCACAAAAGTGTTAAAATTGTATTTCCATGGAATATTGCATTGGAACTAGTTCCACAAAAGTTTCTATCCTGTTCTTACCTTATCTCATTGATCTCATCTCATACTGTATGTGTGTTTATGTGTGCGTACACATTAAAACATAAATACATGAACATAACAATGAACAGAGTTGTACTTTTTAGATGCCAGGGCCCTATGGAATTTGTACACGTATTCTTAATATAGTATACATTTTAACTGACCTTTATTTGACTATGATTGTCTTTTTGTAGGTGGCTGAAATCGCTGTGCTGCTGACCACCGTCTAACGTTACTTTACTATGTGTGATACATTCACTAACGTAACATTATGTGTAGGTACCTCATACAACCCTGCTTGAAAAAAATTGGTTGTCAAAAAGTATGAATAAAGTAGCGAACTGCATTGGACGCAACAGATTGTAGTGTTTGCAATGACATTCTAACCATAGACATCTTATAAGTAGACCCAGCATTGGCTGCTGTGACGCGAGCAATTTGGCCGCCTTCTTGAAGTGGTGATGAGGACCTGGCGAGCAGCCTGAACTGACAGTTGACAGGTAGAAAACAAAGATGCCGGGCTGGTGTTTAGCGTTTTACTGCTCAAATAAGTGGACTGTTGAACAAAGGAATCGAGGGACTACTTTTCACAAGTAAGATTTGACATTAACATATGATTGGTTGTATTTTGTGAAAATAATATTACCACAGAGTTGAGAAGGAGCAAAGATCTTTAATATTTGTATGTGAAACTCACAAACAAATCTTCTGGGGGAGGAAGACGCCCCTTCAGGTATTTGGTTTACAAACTTTCAGCCTCACCTAAAACATAATTTACTAGCCACCACTGATTATGATGCATTCTCATTTTGGGCAAAATATAAGACAATACTATCTTAACAGTATAATTGTAACCAGGAATAAGTCTTCAAGTAACAATATTCAAATACTGACATTGTAGGGTAAAACAGACTTTGGTTTTATTCTGAATCCAGTGAAACATATTGGTGGTTTTAGCTGATATAAAGACTTTCAGGTGTTTATATATGTTTAAGTATTTGGCAGACACTTTTATCCAAAGCAACATACATGAAAAACACATATAAAACAATCACTGTAAACATGATCATTTACGGGAAGAATGTAAAAGAAAATATCGACACAAAGCGTCAAGACAGAATAAACTCTCTGCTGTTGTAGCAACAGAGATATAAAGTCTATTTGTCCGTAAGATATATAGATATCTAATATATTCATACATTGTTTATGTAGGATATACACATGTATATATAACCTAATCATGTTGTTTCTTCAATTTAAAAATAGCTGACAGTTTTTTTCACCCTTCTCTGGGATTCTTATTCCCAGTTTTGATCTCGGATGTCTGGTCACTTATAGCATATAAGAATATTCTATTACTGTTAAGCAAACTATGAACAGGCCAAAACATGTGTCCTTTAATAAATAAATAAATGGGTTGTACTTGTAGAGCACTTTTCTACCTTCAAGGTACTCAAAGCGCTTTGACACTAGTTACACGTATGACAAAAAAGCGCATGAAAATCAGTGGTATTCAGTGTGGTAAAATGCATTGACAGTTCATTGCTCCTGCAAAATGTATTGCACCGAGTGGAGTGGGTCACCACTCCAAGATGGCGGCCCCGCCCCCCTCTCGTCAGCACCAGTAGGCAGTAGTGGCCGATGCTGCGTCTACTGATAAGATGTCTATGGTTCTAACGTTAGCAGTGAGTTTACAGCCACACTGATTTAACTACACAGCAAATAAAAGTTACGTTACGCAGTCAATAAACGTTAGCTTACATTCAAAACTTAACCGTCTTTGTGCAACTTCTAATGTCGAACGAAGTTGGAAGTTGTTGCGTCTCCCTCTGTAATCTTCGAACCGCATGTTTTGCATACGGCAATTTGTTTTTTGTTGACCAAGTTTTAATACCCGAACTAAACAATTTTTGGCATAATTTTTCTTCACTGGCGCGTTGTTTGAGAGCTCTTCTTCGTTGGATTTCCTGCAATTTGATTGGATGAATGCTGCGGGAGGAAAATAACGTGGATGTAATTTGATTGGCTGTTGTACTGACAGGTAGCGCACACAAGCTGACACACATGCGTACACAATGGAAGATACCGAGCGCAGTAATTACTTTTTAAGCGTTGGGTGTTGGGAAAAGTAGCAAGTTAAGTTAAAGTACCAATGATTGTCACACACACACTAGTTGTGGCGAAATTTGTCCCCTGCATTTGACCCATCCCCTTGTTCACCCCCTGGGAGGTGAGGGGAGCAGTGGGCAGCAGCGGTGCCATGCCCGGGAATTATTTGTGGTGATGTAACCCCCCATTCCATCCCTTGATGCTGAGTGCCAATCAGGGAGGTAATGGGTCCCATTTTTTTAGTCTTTGGTATGTCTCAGTCATGTCAAGTCAAAAGGCTCAAGTCCAAGTCAAGTCATTGATGTTAAAGTCTAAGTCGAGTTGCAAGTATTTTAACATTTTGTTAAGTCGAGTCTAAAGTCATCAAATTCATGACTCGAGTCTGACTCGAGTCCAAATCATGTGACTCGAGTCCACACCTCTGCAAGCAGTGATGAATACTTACTTTATTGAAAAAGTTTCCTATGTCCACTTTGCATCCGTTCACCTGTTTGTTCTGCAGCGATTCGTGCTTCAAAGCTGCACACCTGCAGGACCGCAAGCAAGGTCGCGGAGAAAATGTGGACTGAATTTTGAGTGATGTGGGCATTTTGTATATGAAAAAGTGGAATGGAATGGATACCGACGCGCTAAAGGGGCTCTCTACCTTACGCTATGAAGTGAGGGGAAACAGGCCTAACAACAGCAATGATTTGAACCCACATTCGGGCAAGGAATAACTCAAAAAACCCGAAGTGGCTGCAATGGATGCCAAGTGGGTACAGTTTCTGAATTGTTCGATTCATGATAATGTTTGAGTCCAGTCCATCGGGTGCTGGCAGAGGGTCGCAGGAGGTCTTCATTCATGTAGAAGAGTCAACAATACAGAGACGTCACCAAGTGATGCATAGAGGAGTGGTCAAATCCTGGTCACGACTTGCAACAGCGAGCGCATCCCCCACACTGGTACCTATCCAGAGATTATCCATGGCCACCTAGTAACCTCTCCGTGATGGGGGTTTTTGGGCAGCTCTGGAAATCACTAATAAGCCAGCGTCCTTGGAACGTATACTTCTGGTTGGAACGTAGGATACAACACAATCAGCAGGATAAGATTGAGTGAGACTTTTTAATGTTTTGTACGTAAGTAACGGAACCTTTAAAAGGCACCTTAAGTGTACCAGGGAGCCAGTGCAGCTGGGCCAGTAAAAGGCGTAATATGTGCATCCATCCTACACACATCCTGACCTGATGAGAAAATGAATGCTAAGCTAACATAAATATGTTGATAGTGCCCTCCTATGGCACATTTTGGAATACAATAGTAGATAACTAAGTTCACCAAGCAGATGCCATATTGGACATACAATGTCCTTCCTGAGGGTGCCACAATCCACTGCCAAATCTAGTTGTTTTAACTTTTTAAAGTTACAAAAAATTATTGCCTTCCTTCACACGTCCTCCAAATGAGCCATTTGGAATGTGCTCCTTTTCTGACATTTTCCCCAGGTGTGACGTCAGCGGATATTTCCATATGTGGTAGATATTTACCTGAAGAGCTTTGGGCGATTACACCATTGCAGACAGATGCTGTAGTTAATAAGTTCCTCTTTTTTCTCTATCCTCTTGCTGTGGGGTAGACTGGTTTGTACATGCAAATGCATCCTCCGCTGTTGCCATTTTTAACACAAAGTAGCGTATAGTTCCAACTTATATCTGTCAGTAGACTCCATTTAGAAGCGTGAAAAACTACAACATGGCTGATGGGAAGAAGACGCAGTTGAAGTGGAGGCACGTAAGTAACACCGCCCAAAAAATGGCAAATCCTGAAAAGACGGTCAGAAAGTGGCTTGAAGACGGTCTGTAAATCATGATACATGCAACATTTGGACCAAAGAACCACCATTACTTACAAACCCTGTTTCCATATGAGTTGGGAAAATGTGTTTGATGTAAAAAATAAAAACGGAATAAAATTATTTACAATTCCTTTTCAACCCATATTCAGTTGAATATGCTACAAAGACAACATATTTGATGTTCAAACTGATAAACTTTTTTTTTCAAATAATCATTAACTTTAGAATTTGATGCCAGCAACACTTGACAAAAATGTTGGTAAAGGTCGCAATAAATACTGATAAAGTTGAGGAATGCTCATCACACACTTATTTGGAACATCCCACAGGTGTGCAGCAGGGGCGTCACTAGACCTAATACTGTACTGGGGCACACCTGGGGCACAAATAATTCATGTGAGCGTGCAAAGCGCGCAAGCAAAAACATTTTTAGCACTTATTTATCATAGAAAATACATGAATAGTGCTTTAAACTATGAAATCATATCAGATTGTGTTGTATGGATCTTTGATTAACCACCTGAAATTAACTAATGCATTTGACCTACTTGTGCACTTTTTTACTCCAGACTTCTAAACTGCTACTGGTAAAAGCAAAAAGGAAGAGCAATGAATCTTTTTGAAATATATATTGCAGTAATCATCTGCAAATTTAACATCTACAAAAGTAAAACAAAAAATAAAGCACCCCTACATCTCTGGGTTCTTTTATATTATTTAATTTCCATTTACGGCAATGTGGCTAATCCTATTTCAGATACACAAAACTATAAAATATACACAAAACAATAAAGCCACAGTAGTAGAATAAATGAACAACTGTTGTGTGTCTGTTCAGGGAATCATTTATGAGAAGTAAACTGTAATGTCTCGTTTTCATTTTTGCAAAGTGGTCAATCACTCTGGACAGAGATGCAAATATTACAGTAACTGTTATACAGTTGACCAGCGGTTCCCAACTGCTGGGTCGTGACATAAAAGTGGATTGTGTGTCATTTTCAGTGAGTCGCAGTCAGATGTGTGCATGAAAAAAAAAAGTTTAGGGAGAAAAAAATCAAATTGTGGCAACAAAACCAGATTATTTTAGCCTTTTTTCTACTGACTATTAGTGAGTATTTTAGCAAAAGGCAAACCGACTAACAACTCAGGACAGACTGGAAATATATTTAAAAAAAATCCAAAAGGGGCAACAAAACCCGATATATTCAGCCATCTTTCTGAAAACCAATACAGAAATGTTACTATTTTTTCTGGAAACAAAACCAGATGCTTTAGCTGTAGCCATTTTTCTGGTGACAAAACGAGATTATTTTAGTCAAAGTCACACCAATTAACAAGACAAGTCTACTCTGCTATTTTTCTGTGAAATAAACTTGAATGATTTAAAAATTTGGCTCACGACTTGATGATATGGAAAAATGTTTTTCTTCCTGAAGATAAACCATTTGAGAAGAACCAGCAGACAATAACCAACATTATGTTTCATGTTCATTGGAAATTCCCCCCACAGCTCGTACAGCAAATGAATGTTTGTCTTGATACAAGCAATATCGTTAGCTAACTTAGCATCAACTTAAGACAACTATGTTGCCTAGCTAGCTAGGACTTCACTTACATCTCTCATTCCTCGCTTCTTCTCTGCTGCGGGCGAATAACTTTCTTAAATCCATCCAGGAGTTACAGTTTGAGTCAAATCAAAATCAAAATATTGTAATTAACAAATTGTTGTTGGCTAACGTTACCTACCTCACGCAGTGATTCTCTCTCTCTCTCTCTCTCTCTCTCTCAACGGAAGTCTCGATCCACACGTGAATAAATTACCATATTAAGTAGCCATGTGCTCACTGTTTCGTGGAGTGAATACAGTAGCAATCAATTACCATACTAAGTAGTATGTGCGCTGTTGTCTATGTTATGTAGACTTAAAACTCTGAAGCGTTTTTTTTTATTGGTGAAATTTTTACTGGGGCACTGCAGATCAACAGTGGGGCACGTGCCCCACTGAAATATGTCTGGCGACGCCCCTAGTGTGCAGGCTAATTGGGCACAGGTGGGTGCCATGTTTGGGTATAAAAACAGCTTCCCAACAAATGCTCAGTCTTTCACAAGAAAGGATGGGGCGAGGTTCACCACTTTGTCCACAACTGCGTGAGCAAATAGTCAAACAGTTTAAGAACAATGTTTCTCAAAGTGCAATTGCAAGCAATGTAGGGATTTCAACATCGACGGTCCATAGTATCGTCAAAAGGTTCAGAGAATCTGGAGAAATGACTCCACATAAGCGGCATGGCCGGAAACCAACATTAAATAATCGTGACCTTCGATCCCTCAGACGGCATTGTATCAAAAAACGACGTCAATCTCTGAAGGAAATCACCACATGGGCTCAGGAACACTGCAGAAAACCAATGTCACTAAATACAAGTTCGTTGATACATCTGTAAGTGCAAGTTAAAGCTTTACTATTCAAAGCGAAAGCCATTTATCAACAACATCCAGAAAGGCCGCCGTCTTCTCTGGGCCCGAGATTATCTAAGATGGAAAAGTGTTCTGTGGTCTGACGAGTCCACATTTCAAATTATTTTTGGAAACTGTGGACATTTCTGTCCTCGGGAACAAAGAGGAAAAAAGAACCATTCGGATTGTTATAGGCAAAAAGTTCAAAAGCCAGCATCTGTGATGGTATAGGGGTGCATTACTGCCCAAAGCATGGGTAACTTACACATCTGTGAAGGCACCATTAATGCTGAAAGGTACATACAGGTTTTGGAGCAACATATACTGCCATTCAAGCAACGTTATCATGGATGCCCCTGCTTTTTTCAACAAGACAATGCCACACCACATGTTACAACAGCGTGGCTTCATAGTAAAATAGTGCGGGTACTAGACATGCTTGCCTGTAGTCCAGACTGTCTCCCATTGACAATTTTGAAGCGTAAAATACGACAACTTAAGCTGTACATCAAGCAAGAATGGGAAAGAATTCCACCTAAAAAGCTTCAAAAATGTGTCTCCTCAGTTCCCAAACGTTTATTGAGTGTTGTTTAAAGAAAAGGTGATGTAACACAGTGGTGAACATGCCCTTTCCCAACTACTTTGGCATGTGTTGCAGCCATGAAATTCTGAGTTAATTATTATTTGCAAAAAAAATAAAGTTTATGAGTTTGAACATCAAATATCTTGTCTTTGTAGTGCATTAAATTGAATAAGGGTTGAAAAGGATTTCAAAACCATTGTATTCCGTTTATATTTACATCCAACACAATTTCCCAACTCATATGAAAACGGAGTTTGTATTATGTAGATCATAAAGTGTTTTGAATATAGAAAAAATAATCATAATATATAACCCCTTTATACCGTTTTTAGCACACACACACACACACACACACTCACACACACATATATGTTTGTATATATATATATATATATATATATATACATGTCAATTAATCAATCAATGTTTACCACCCGACCCGCCATATGTTATGATAACCAGTTAGACGACTCATACCAGGAGGCCTTTGAATCTTTTATATATATAAATATATATATCTATATATATATATATACATATATATATATATATATATATATATATATATATATATGTATATATATATATATATATATATATATATATATATATATATATATATATATATATATAGATATATATATTTGTTGGAACTCAAGGTGTGGCTGCTCATGTTGACATATCTTTGCAACAACTAGCTTGGTATTAGATGGACACAAATGCTGTCCCACATTGTTCCTTTGCTCTCTGTCCCGCCTACGAAACCAAAGACTTAGGTCCAATGATGAAATAAGGCGTAGCTGCTGATGATTGAACCGACACACAAATACCACATTTTCAATTGTTTCAGTTGTCTGTTAAACACATAGCTATGGGCTGCACCAGGGGCGTCGCCAGACATATTTCACTGGGGCACGTGCCCCACTGTTGATCTGCCCCAGTAAAAATTTCACCAATAAAAAAAAAACGCTTTTAAGTCTACATAACATAGACAACAGCGCACATACTACTTCGTATGGTAATTGATTGCTACTGTATTCACTCCACTAACAATGAGCACATGGCTAATAAATATGGTAATTTATTCACGTGTGGATCGAGACTTCCGTTGAGAGAGAGAGAGAGAGAGAGAGAAAGAGAGAATCACTGCGTGAGGTAGGTAACGTTAGCCAACAACAATTTGTTAATTACATTATTTTGATTTTGAATTTACCCAAACTGTAACTCCTAGATGGATTTAAGAAAGTTATTTGCCTGCAGCAGAGAAGAAGCAGCATGAATGAGAGATGTAAGTGAAGTCCTAGCTAGCTAGGCAACATCATTGTCTTAAATTGATGCTAAGTTAGCTAACGTTATTCCTTGTATCAAGACAAACATATTAATTTGCTGTACGAGCTGTCGGGGGAATTTCCAATGAACATGAAACATAATGTTGGTTATTGTCTGCTGGTTCTGCGTCAATGATGATTTGGAGTAAGCATGTGTGAGTTGAGTGCTTCTCAAATGGTTTATCTTCAGGAAGAAAAACATTTTTCCATATCATCAAGTCGTGAGCCAAATTTTTAAATCATTCAAGTTTATTTCACAGAAAAATAGCACAGTAGAGTTGTCTTGTTAATTGGTGTGACTTTGACTAAAATCATCTTGTTTTGTCACCAGAAAATTGCTACAGCTAAAGCATCTGGTTTTGTTTCCAGAAAAAACAGTTACATTTCTGTATTTGTTTTCAGAAAGATGGCTGAAAATATCGGGTTTTATTGCCCCATTTAGATTTAAAAAAAATATATTTCCATGTCTGTCCTGAGTCCTCCTCCAACTTGTTAGTCGGTTTGCCTTTTGCTAAAATACTCACTAATAGTCACTAGAAAAATGGCTTAAAATATCTGGTTTTGTTGCCACAATTTGATTTTTTTCTCCATAAACTTTTTTTTTTCATGCACACATCTGACTGCGACTCACTGAAAATGACACACAATCCACTTTTATGTCACGACCCAGCAGTTGGGAACCAATGGGCAACTGTATAACAGTTACTGTAATATTTCCATGTCTGTCCAGAGTGATTGACCACTTTGCAAAAATGAAAACGAGACGTTACAGTTTACTTCTCAGAAAATGATTCCCTGAACAGACACACAACAGTTGTTCATTTATTCTACTACCGTGGCTTTATTGTTTTGTGTATATTTTATAGTTTTGTGTATCTGAAATAGAATTCGCCACATTGCCATAAATGGAAATTAAATAATATGAAAGAACCCAGAAAGGTAGGGGTGCTTTATTTTTTGTTTTACTTTAGTTAGATGTTAAATTTGCAGATGATTACTTCAATAAATATTTCAAAAAGATTCACTGCTCTTCCTTTTTGGTTTTACCAGTAGTAGTTTAGAAGTCTGGAGTAAAAAAGTGCACAAGTAGGTCAAATGCATTAGTTAATTTCAGGTGGTTAATCAAAGATCCATACAACATAATCTGATATGATTTCATAGTTTAAAGCACTATTCATGTATTTTCTATGATAAATAAGTGCTAAAAAATGTTTTTGCTTGCGCGCTTTGCACGCTCACATGAATTATTTGTGCCACAGGTGTGCCCCAGTACAGTATTAGGTCTAATGACGCCCCTGGGCTGCACTTTGGACACCCCGGTTGTAGGCTACAAGGAGCCAGCAGCTACACAACAGCTGAGCTAAAGCTACACATGACATTTAAGCATATCAAATAATTATAGTTGCTTATTACATAGGCAAAGTCGCCAAGACAGAAGTCTGATAGAAAGTATTCATTCGGTAACAAACGTGTCTGCATCATTCAACTTTCTACAACATAAGCTTGACTTAATGAATTATTGTGACCACCAGGTGTGGTAGAATGTCAAATTACTATTGCAAAAGTATCCGCCATAAGGTTAGTGTTTTTCTAGCACTTGTGTCAATATAAATATAAGTTTATTTTGTCGCTTTCACAATATTAAATCATTTGCATAAAATGTAGGGTTGTTATCGCTAAAGAGTCCCCTAACCAGATACCACCCTCCAGTGGTCCACAGAGGCTGAAAAGACTATCATTGACCTCAAACATGACCTGTCCTCCGCCTCTGCTCTTGCTGTACTTGAGTATCAGCTGACCTTTTTCTTAGATGTTTCTGAAAGAGATAGTACTACAAACACAGTCTCTTTTTCAGAAACAGAAGGGGGAGGAGGTGTGGGTGGATTCAGACTCCTTACAACAAAATCGACAATCATCCGACTCTGACACATTCCATAGTTTTGACATTTTTCAGTTAAAAAAGCATAAAGTCGAGTTTGGAGGTGGTGATGAAATCATTGACAAAAAAGGATTTTTTATTCAGTTAACTGACATTGAGCAGATCCATCCTGATGGTATTATTGACAGGCTTCGATGTTGGCTTTGATTTGGAGAAGATAGGAATGAGATTGTTTAGGTTAGCAGGGTGGCTAAATTTCCCAATGGTTACTCTGTTGGTTGTCACAACAGGAATGTAGAAGGTGCCATGATTTGATGTCGGCATGACTGCTGTCAGGGCGAGGCGGGGTCTGCAGTAAAGGGAGAAGTGGAGGAGTTTTAACATTTTTTCAGTGCGTAAAAAGTTGTAACTAAATTTAATTTGAAAATAACGATTTTGCACATCGATAGTGGTTTAGTAGATTAATTTGGAATATGGAAGAGGTGAGGTAACATCTTTGTAAAGTTTGTGATTTAATTGATATGGTCAATCAGGTACAAGGGAAAAGGTACTTGCTGACTTGCGTTGACAATTACAGTGGTTGGCCGGAAGGAACCCCAACCTCAAAAGAGGATGCAAAATCAGTAATTAAATGGCCTGTGAATGACTTAATACCCCGACATAGTTTCCCCAAAAACATTAGGTCAGATAACGGCACCCATTTTAAAAATGTTCACTTAACCTTAGCCGAAAAGGCTCTCAAACTAGAAGACAGGTTCGGTTCGGTGTACCATCCTCAGTCCCAAGGTAAGGTCGAGAGAATGAACAAGAATCAAAACAAATTGGCTAAAATCTGTGCACAGAACAAATTGAATTTGATTGACATGGTGCCATTAGCATAAATGATCAATCGAATGTCCCTAAATAAAACTGTTTTTACGGCCTTTGAATTTTCCCCCTATGAACTGCATAAAGATCAGCCCTTCCCAGGACCAGCAGCTCCACTGGAAGGAGGAATCAGCGTGAGACCAAAATGGTATGTTTACAAAATGCAGAATTATATGCCAGTTCCTCTGTGCAGATTCGAGGATGACAGCCCGCCACTCCAAATTCCCTTCCGCCCGCTGAGAGTGGGTCAAGATCAATGTCATCAGGCACAAGTGGAAAGAGCCCAGGTGGACCGGTCCCCGACATGGCCACATCACCTGCCCCACTCGACCCCCTAGCAGAACTTATACACATAGTCTCACAGCCCAGAAGACGACGCCGAGAGAGATCTTCCCCCATTGAGCTGCCGCCTCCCGTCGTGCAGATCTACCAGACCTACTCAACTATTGTATCAAATATCCAAAGATATCATATATCCTTACTTGAGACCAACCTATGTACTCGATGTTATACAACTTCTCTTACTTGTTTACAGCATAACTATTGGTGTTGTTACAATAAGTGAAAAGATTGATGTTGATCCACGTTTCGTTACCAAAATTACTCTGATTTTGATAGACGGAAGGCAGGATGTTACACCCAGTAGTATTCCCTGACAAACTGGTACTTAGGCTTGTACTAATGTCCTTGTGCCTCAGTCCTTCCTTCCCGACGACAGTGACTGACAAGTGTCTTAGAACATATGGCGGACTTCAAATAGACTGGATCAAGGGGGACAGCAAGACTTACTTTTTTGACCTGTGCAGTGTGATTGATTGCGAGGGACATAATAGCTATTACCGTGGTAGTAACCTCTATCTTTGTTATGACGCAACCCTGAGCTATTGGTGTCGGAAGCAGAATACATAATCCAGGGGGTGGTGCACCTCGTGGAAGCAGGTAACCCACTACACAGGGCATTGGAATCCCACTAGCCCCTATTATTACATCAAAACTATTCGGGAAAGGATGACTTTTCAGAGGAATTTTGATCGTTCCCAGAACCTCCTGCCCTTACAATTGCCACGTGGGTGTCATAACCAATTGGCCCAGTCCGTTTTATGTTGTGTTGGGGGTTGACCAGACTGGTACAGACTCTAAAGCAGGGGTGTCAAACTTATTTTAACTGAGGGGCCACATGGAGAAAAACCTGTGCACATGCGGGCCGGACTACTAAAATCATGGCATTAAAACTAAAAAATAAAGACAACTTCAGAATGTCTTCTTTGTATTACTTTGTCCAAAAATAGATCAAACACATTCCGAAAATATTACAATAAAAATATTGAAAAAAAATACCGGCAGCAACAAAGTTTAGTGCAAAGAAGAATAAGTAAATTATAAAAATATTTATATGAAATGAATTGTCCCTTTCACTAAATATATTATGAACAAAAAAGTATGTGCAATTACAACAAAATTTTTACTAACTTTAACATTTATTCAAGTGCATTATGCATAAAAACTGATCAGTGATTGTACAATATTAAAAACATTTATTCACAGTTTTTTGGAACCTAAGCCCACTGTCCTGCATGTTAAAATATATCAAACACATACATGTGACAGTCTTGTGTCGTGGGGTTCTTCAGGGCCGATGTATCACAAGCAGGCAGGTCGCCAAGTTTGACAAATTATTTTATTTTGTTTTATCACAAATGTCTTTTCTTTCTTATTTTGTTCTCTTACAATATTTCTTCTTTTGTTCGATCACAACGTCTTTCTTTCTGCCAGTCCTTCGTGCTCCTTCTTCTGGCTTTCCAGCCCCCTCCCGTGGTCACCAATGCTGCTAATAAAGAGACAGGTGATTGGATAACTTGTTCCAGCTGAGGTATCCACTTACCTGTCATCTGCTTCCAGCCGGCTCCTGCGCATGCCCCGTCCACAGGCGTCGCGTGACCACGCCCCGTCTCCCACATGCCTCCACCGTCAGACTCAGACCGGGCAGCCGTCGGGCCGCGCCCATTCCCGCTCATCCCCCCCCTACCCCCGCTTAGAAGGGCAAGAGAGGAAGTCGACCACGGCCATCTGTGCGCCCGGTCTATGGACCACCCGGAAGTTGTATGGCTGCAATGCGAGGTGCCACCAGGTGATCCGCGCGTTGGCATCCTTCATCCGGCGGAGCCATTGGAGCAGTTTGTGGTCCGAACAGAGGCTGAAGGCGCGCCCCAGCAGGTAGTAGCGGAGGGCCCCGACCACCCACCGGGTGGTGAGGCATTCCCTCTCTACCGTACTGTACCCCGCCTCCCGGTCCGAGAGTTTCCGGCTGATGTACAAAATGGGGCAGTAGACGCCCCCCACCCGCTGGGATAACACCGCCCCCAGGCCCCTGCCCGATGCGCCCGCCTGCAGACAAAAAGTGATGGTGAAGTCAGGCATGCACAGTACCGGTTCCTCGCAGAGTGCTGTCTGTACCTTGTCGAACGCCTGCTGGCACTGCTTTGTCCACTGGACCAGCTCTGGATCACCCTTCGGGTGAGGTCAGTTAGTGGGCTGGTCAAGCCCGCGAACCGAGGAATGAACCGGGGGTAATATCCCGCCAGGCCCAAAAACTGCCTCACCTCCTTTTTTGTCTTGGGGTGGGTGGATAGGCTGCGATCGCCACTGTTTTGTCTACCTGTGTGTCCCCCCCCCCCAAGTGGTACCCCGCCCACCTCAAGGACTCGAGCACCGCCCCCACCCGCTGCATGTGCTGTTCCCAGTCGCTACCCGGTCCATGAGACGCTGGAATGTGGGGAGGCGCACCGAACAAACCAAACGGCAGTGTCATGAACTGGTATAAACTTTCCGGAGTGGAGAAGGTTGTTTTTTCCTTTCCTTGGACTCTGGTGATAAGGGAATCTGCCAGTAGCCGTTGGTTAAATCCAGTGTTGTGAAAAAGCGAGCAGTGCCCAGGCGATCTACGAGCTCGTCGACCCGGGGCATGGGGTACGCGTCAAAACATGAGACTTCATTCACCTTGCGATAATCCACACAGAAGCGTACGGAGCCATCCTTCTTTCCCATCAGAACAATGGAACTACACCATGCGCTGTGGGATTCTTCTATTACCCCCAATTCCAGCATGGTTTTTAATTCTTCCCGAACTACATTGCGCTTGTGTTCGGGAAGTCTGTATGGCCGAGACCGGTGCGGTCTCGGCCATACAGGTCTCAATGTGATGTTGGATGAGGTTCGTGCGGCTGGGCCGAGAGGAGAACACATCAGAAAAGCGCCGCTGCAGCGCAACAACATCAGCTTTCTGTGCCAACGTGAGCTGATCATCACAAGGGAGGGAAGGGGATGGGACAGAGCGCGGGACCTCTGGTCCCAAATCCTCCTCCTCTCTCACTACCGTCACCTTGGAAACAGGTACCCGCCTCCTTCCATGCTTTCAGCAGGCTAAAGTGGTAAATCTGGGTGCCTCATAGTCCACATCCCCCACTTGCCGTGTGACCTCAAAGGGCCCTTGCCAGCGCGCAAGCAATTTAGAGCTGGAACTTGGAAGTAATATGAGCACTTTTTCTCCCGGTGAAAATGTTCTCAGCTGGGTTCCCTTGTGATATGTGCTCTTTTGACGTTCTTGGGTTTGGAGCAAATTTACCCGTGATAAGTGTCCCAATGTGTGGAGTTTTGCTCTCAAGTCCATAACATACTGGATTTAATTTTTACTGGAGCTCGGACCTTCCTCCCAGCTTTCCTTAATTATGTCCAACACTCCACGCGGCTTCCGGCCGTACAATAACTCGAAAGGCGTAAAACCTAGGGAGGCTTGGGGTACCTCCCGCATCGCAAACATCCAGCCATTTATCCCAGCCATTTATCCCAATTTGGTTTGTCCTCGTGCGTAAACTTACGGATCATGGTTTTCAGCATTTTGTTCAGCCGCTCCACCAGCCCATCTGTTTGTGGGTGATACACACTGGTGCGGATCGTTTTAGTTCCCAGGAATCCGTATAGTTCCTTTATTGTGCGTGACATAAAGGACGTGCCCTGGTCAGTCAGAATCTCTTTTGGGAGTCCGACTCGGGAGCTGACCTGAAACAGCGCTTGTGCTACGCTCTTTGCGGAGATGGAGCGCAGGGGCACTGCTTCGGGATAGCGCGCTGCGTAATCCTCCAGGACTAACACAAAGCGATATCCCCGTGAGCTCAGGTGAAATGGTCCGATGAGGTGCATCCCAATTCTTTCGAATGGGACCTCCATGAGTGGCAATGGGAGCAAGGGCGCCTTCGGGACGGCCGCTGGATTTACCAGCTGGCATTCCGGGCAGGCAGCGCACCAGCGGCGCACATCTGCCCGAATGCCCGGCCAATAAAACCGGACCATGACCCAAATAAGTGTCTTATCGTAGCCCATATGTCCAGCCATAGGGTTCACGTGCGCGGCCTGGAAAACCATTTCCCGGCGGCGTTTCGGCACCAACAACTGGGTGATTTGATTGGGGGCGGCATGGCGTAGTGGGTAGAGCGGCCGTGCCAGAAACCTGAGGGTTGCAGGTTCGCTTCCCACCTATGGACATCAAAGTCGCTGCCGTTCTGTCCTTGGGCATGACACTTCACCCTTTGCCCCCGGTGCCGCTCACACCGGCGAATGAATGATGAATGAATGATTGGTGGTGGTCGGAGGGGCCGTAGGCGCAAACTGGCAGCCACGCTTCCGTCAGTCTACCACAGGGCAGCTGTGGCTACAGATGTAGCTTACCACCACCAGGTGTGAATGAATGATGGGTTCCCACTTCTCTGTGAGCGCTTTGAAATAAAACAATAGAAAAGCGCAATATAAATCTAATCCATTATTATTATTATTATTATTATTATTTCCTCTCCCGTCTGAGTGTCACGGCTTACTCGGTATAGTCTATCTCTCATAATGGAGAAATGAGGGAATACCCGCGCTGTTCCCCGGCGTATTAGCTGACCGTCGATGTTAAGTCGACTTGGTCCCAGGCCGCGCGCAAAGTTTCGTCTCAAGACTGCTCGAGGGGAAAATCCTCCGTAGGATGCCAACAAGGGGGCCGGGAAGGCGCCCCGCGAAGCCCCCGCCGGTTCCCGCTCGGCAGTGTCGGATGGCCTCGCCTCGCCACTGAGAACCGCGCGGATACTCCCTTTTCCTACGGTCCGTGAACGCATCCCCACACATTGCATCACGAGAAGGGGAAACCCCGGCCAATTCGTCCCTAATATTATGGGGTGCGTAATGTGCGCACTTACAGCAACCTTAAGACTATGTTTTTGTCCCTGATACCAAATTTCCACTGGAACAATGGGATACGTGTGTACATCCCAACGGATACACCTAATTCGCCCCTGTGTTGCTTGCCTCAACGTCCCGGGTCGAACCAGGTTTTGGTGGATCATGGATTGTTTGCACCCCGAATCCACCATTGCCCTGTATGTACTCCCTTGTACCCTTACCGGGACACAGTACGCCTCCCCTGGATGGGAGGCGGGTGCTGGGGGCTCGACAACCCGTATCACTTGTCCCACCTCCATCAGGGAACAATCCCTTCTCACGTGACCGGGTTGGCCGCACCCCCAGCACACCGGCCCTGGCGTTGGAGGTGCCGTCTGCGGGGGAAGCCCCTTTTTCCGCAGCGTCGGGAAATTGGACAGAAGGAGGAATAGAGGACAGTTTATAAACCCCATATCCCCCCCCTCAATGGTGCTGGACGATGGTGTTGTGTGTGTGTGTGTGTGTGTGTGTGTGTGTGTGTGTGTGTGTGTGTGTGTGTGTGTGTGTGTGTGTGTGTGTGTGTGTGTCCCTGTCCGGGCCGGTGACCTGCTCCATTGCTGCCTCCTGTGTCTGCCCGATCCGTCTTCGAGTGCTGGGTGTGATGGGCGGCTCGGCCGCTCGGGGTGCTGTTGTGGTTCTGTCGGCCGCCCGTGGCGCTGGTGTGGGTCTTTGGGCGGTCTTTGGGCTCCCTTCCTGGTGGACCGCCAGGTGGTCCTCGGCCAGGGCCACCGCGGCCATCAGGTGCTGCGGGCGATGGTACGGCACTCAATCGGCCGTTCTAGATGTGATGGCCTTCACAAACTGCTCCAACAGGATCCGCTCGAACATTTTGCTCTCGGCCTCCTGGAGTTTGAGCCCCCGGTTGGCCGCGTCCCTGAGTTCCTATGCCAGCACAAACGGACGGTCTTCAGGACCCAGGCATATTGCGTGGAACCGGCGTCGGTGGTTCTCTGGGTGGCTGCCGACCTGGTCCAGAACTGCCCGGCATAATCAATCAATCAATCAATCAATGTTTACTTATATAGCCCTAAATCACTAGTGTCTCAAAGGGCTGCACAAACCACAACACAAACTACTACGACATCCTCGGAAGGCCCACATAAGGGCAAGGAAAACTCACACCCAGTGGGACGTCGGTGACAATGATGACTATGAGAACCTTGGAGAGGAGGAAAGCAATGGATGTCGAGCGGGTCTAACATGATACTGTGAAAGTTCAATCCATAATGGATCCAACACAGTCGCAAGAGTCCAGTCCAAAGCGGATCAAACACAGCAGCGAGAGTCCCGTTCACAGCGGAGCCAGCAGGAAAACATCCCAAGCGGAGGCGGATCAGCAGCGCAGAGATGTCCCCAGCCGATACACAGGCGAGCAGTACATGGCCACCGGATCGGACCGGACCCCCTCCACAAGGGAGAGTGGGACATAGGAGAAAAAGAAAAGAAACGGCAGATCAACTTGTCTAAGAAGGGAGTCTATTTAAAGGCTAGAGTATACAAATGAGTGTTAAGGTGAGACTTAAATGCTTCTACTGAGGTGGCATCTCAAACTTTTACCGGGAGGGCATTCCAGAGTACTGGAACCCGAAATGAAAACGCTCTATAGCACGCAGACTTTTTTTGGGCTTTGGGAATCACTAATAAGCCGGAGTCCTTTGAACGCAGATTTCTTGCCGGGACATATGGTACAATACAATCGGCAAGATAGGATGGAGCTAGACCGTGTAGTATTTTATACGTAAGTAGTAAAACCTTAAAGTCACATCTTAAGTGCACAGGAAGCCAGTGCAGGTGAGCCAGTACAGGCGTAATGTGATCAAACTTTCTTGTTCTTGTCAAAAGTCTAGCAGCCCCATTTTGTACCAACTGTAATCTTTTAATGCTAGACATGGGGAGACCCGAAAATAATACGTTACAGTAGTCGAGGCGAGACGTAACAAACGCATGGATAATGATCTCAGCGTCTTTAGTGGACAGAATGGAGCGAATTTTAGCGATATTACGGAGATGAAAGAAGGCTGTTTTAGTAACGCTTTTAATGTGTGACTCAAAGGAGAGAGTTGGGTCAAAGATAACACCCAGATTCTTTACCGAGTCGCCTTGTTTAATTGTTTGGTTGTCAAATTTTAGAGTTGTATTATTAAATAGAGGTCGGTGTCTAGCAGGACCGATAATCAGCATTTCCGTTTTTTTGGCGTTGAGTCGCAAAAAGTTAGCAGACATCCATTGTTTAATTTCATTAGGACACGCCTCCAGCTAACTACAATCCGGCGTGTTGGTCAGCTTTAGGGGCATGTAGAGTTGGGTGTCATCAGCATAACAGTGAAAACTAACACCGTATTTGCGTATGATGTCACCTAGCGGCAGCATGTAGATGCTGAAGAGTGCAGAGCCAAGGACCGAACCCTGGGGAATTCTACACGTTACCTTAACGTAGTCCGAGGTCACATTGTTATGGGAGACGCACTGCATCCTATCAGTAAGATAAGAGTTAAACCAAGACAGGGCTAAGTCTGACATACCAATTCGTGTTTTGATACGTTCCAATAAAATATTATGATCGACGGTATCGAAAGCAGCGCTAAGATCGAGGAGCAGCAACATAGATGACGCATCAGAATCCATCGTTAGCAATAGATTAGTCATAAACTGGGGAAGTGCAACCGGGTGTCGAGGAATACCTGTGGGTCTTCTCCCTCCAACATCTTTTGCATGGAGGTCCCCTTCTCCCTTCCTCCCGTCTGGCCCTCCAACGTTTGCAGGATTTGTGTTGGTTGGCAGCTCGCCTCCATCTGCTGCTGGGTGGCCGCCGACACCTCCGCTAACACTCTTCCCAGCTCCTCCAGGGGGGTTGGGGCCGTCATCCTTCCTCGGTCCTTGCTTTGTTGGGCGCCAGATGTGACAGTCTTGTGCCGTGGGGTTCTTCAGGACCGATGTATCACAAGCAGGCGGGTCGCCAAGTTTGCCAATTCTTTTATTTTGTTTTATCACAAATGTCTTTTCTTTCTTATTTTGTTCTCAATATTTCTTCTTTTGTTCGATCACGTCTTTCTTTCTGGCTGTTCTTTGTGCTCCTTCTTCTGGCTTTTTAGCCCCCTCCCGCGGTCACCAACGCTGCTAATAAAGAGACAGGTGATTAGATAACTTGTTCCAGCTGAGGTATCCACTCACCTGTCATCTGTAGGGTTGGGTATCGTTTGAATTCGAACGATTCCGATTCTTTGTTTCGATTCCGATTCCTAACGATTCTCAATTCCGATTCTTTCTTTAAAAAAAAATAAAATAAACAATAATAATAATAATAAAATAAAATAAAAAGGCAGTGTCAAAAAAAAACCTCTTCCGTCTGTGGCACCCACATCTTCCCCATTGCTGCTACAGTGAACAGAGTACGCTGAGCACATCGCGGAGCCTGGCTGGCAGGTTGTAAATTGTCAATGAAAAAATATGCGGGATAATGTGTTAGCTGCCTCAACGTTGGCGCAAAACACATGATTTATTGCATATATATGGTCTTACTTACCGGATTCGGACTGCAGTGCAGTCACCGGGGTGCCAGGCTGGGCGTCGGAGCCGGAGCCAGAGGAAGAGGCAGAGGAGGACGGTCGGCGCAGCGCGTCGAAGACGGGACACGCATTTATTTGTACTCCATGAACTCATAGGTGCTTCATCATGTTCGACGTGCACCCCCTTAAGCACGAAACAGTCCTGTCGCACGTGTTGCATTTCGCCAATATTTCATTTTTTTTTTGTAAGATAAAGCCACACTTTCGACCGCCGACGACCGCTATCCATGCTTGACTGACACCCTCGGCTACATAGGCTCGGCTACATGGGCTCGGGTATGCTAACACTTCCGGCGGTGGGCGCTTCTTCGTTGGTGTTCAACGGCTTCTTCTTCCGGGTCAGCTGACTGGGTATCCAACCTAGGAATCGGAATTTAAACGTTTGAACGATACCGGGAGAATCGGAAAGTTAGTCCCGTTTCCAATCGATACTCGATACCCAACCCTAGTCATCTGCTTCCAGCCGGCTCCTGCGCATGCCCCGTCCCACAGGTGGCGCGTGACCAAAACCCGCCTCCCACAATACAAATTCAGAAAGGATTTAAAATCCATTTTACCATTCTGGGAGGCAAATCTAAACACATTAACCGACTCTACACACTTGAAATCTTAAGTGGCAGCTGTTTTAAACGGACATTTGATAAAGTAAATTTGTCCCCTTCCTTGCTAATGCATAAAATATATACATGTAAAAAAAGCTCACATACATTACATATATATATATATATATATATATATATATATATATATATATATTTGTAAGCTGTATCCCATTGAGACCTTATTTAATGTGCACTATAAAACATGTGTTATTATTTTCAAGTATTTAAACATTACATGCAGATATTGCCAAATATTTCCAGGTTGTATGCTGCATGCTGACTTATTAGTGCCAGCAATATCCATAAAATGCCAGAATAAATCAGTGTCCCATTGCAAACTCCTTCTGGTTGTCTCACCAAGACGTGACATGCATCATCAAAAAGTTAAATCCTTTACTTGATCGTGCATTACCGTGCTTAGTTTATTATTCCAAATTTTTTTCATATGGGAAAAACTCAAACTTCGTTATTCAAACCTGATTCTTATCACATTTTTACAGGCTCTTTTGCATATGAACCTAATGTCGTGGTCAATCACTTTGTCTTATTCTAAACAAAATGCTCATATGAGTCAAAGTATAATTCAACAAAATATCTTTAATAGATATAAACATTTGTACATATCACAAGTGAATGGATGGAGAGTCACATGCTGTCACACGTGTCAAGGATGAAGGATCAGGCGGTGTTTTTTATTAATGTTTTTGTCGTCCTGCTTTTCTTACACAATAAACCTCCTGCAAGCAGGACAATGAAGAAAAATTACTTCGAAATGAATAAAACAAAGGGACACATTTTGAGGAATATCAAATTGTCTTGTTGTAGAGAGAAGAGGGAACAAGGCTAATAAACTGTTTCAGCTCAGAACGACAGAAAAACATGTAGAGGGACACGATCATGAAGTTCGTACATATTCTGTATATTAACCGTCATCTTACACCAAGAATGTCAAACTAGTTTTCATTGAGGGCCACATTGCAGTTATGGCTGCCATCAGAGGGCCGCTTGTAACAGTGAATAATGTATGAATTTTCCTCATCATTAATTTTATACATTTGTTTAAGTAGACTGTCGATTTTACAGTACAAACTTTGCATTTACAACATTTTACTGTAAAATTGTGTTGTTTTTTGTTTTACAACATTTTACATTAAATGGGAAAAAAAACCAGTACTACTGTGTTTTTGTTTTTTACAAAAAAAGTTGGCAGCCAGAATTTTTGTGTTAAATTTACATTGTTTTTACAACATTATCCTGTTCATGGAAAAACAGTACAAGTTCTTTTTTATTCTGGCAACTTAGCTGCCAGTTTTTCTACCATTGTACACCGTTAAAAACAACAAAAGTTTTACAGTCGAAAACTGGCAGCTCAGTCAACAGAATTTTAACGCAAAAAAACAGTAGTAGTTTTTTCAATTTACAGTAATATGCTGTAAAGAACAACATAAAATGTATTGTAATTTTTATGAATTTGATGGGTAGTTTGCTGTAAAAATATTTAGTTTTCTATTTATTTTAGACAAAAAAAATGTTTGGAAAGTATGATACTTTTCTGTAATATTTGTTGCAATATTGGATACTATTAACGTTTAAAAAGGGATGCAATTTCAAGCAGTACATATATTTTGTCTGTCAAAATGAAAAAAAAAAATCACTTACATTGAGTGAGAAAATATTATCATTTCCAGATGTTTGCGGGCCAGATACAATGATGTCGTGGACCAAATCGGGCGCCTGGGTCTTGAGTTTGACACCTGTGTCTTACACTATCATTAAGTTCGGACATATTCTGTATATTAACCGTCGCAATGAAACATTAGGGATCACGCTGGAGGCTCTCAAGCATGCGGTGTTCGGTTCCATGTAATAGTTATACATGTTTTGTACAACACGAGGTGGGACTCCTAACTACAGCAGCAAAAAGCATTTTATTTTTAAGAAACTTAAATGTTGGAAAAATAAATACAAAGAAAAACATTTGCATTATAATTTTTGATATTCGCCGGGCCTATTATTTGTTTTTGTTTTTTAAATCCTATTAAGATTTTTTTTCCACACCAAATAGTGAGAATTAAAATAAAAAGGTTAGTTTTAATTAGTATTATATGTTCCTTTTAAAGTATATAATATATTACTTGCCTGTCTGTGAAAAAAAAACAATGACAGCACAATTCCAGTTAGTATTTCTTACTAGTTCCCATAGAAAAAGTCCAGCATGTCCACCAAAATTTCTATGAGAAATCATATTCCCCACTCTTTTGCAAGCCTACTCTCAATCAATTTAAAATCATATGCTGTTCAAAAATAACTTGAATATTTCTGTAATATAATCAATATATATATTTATTTTTGGATGAAAAATAATATTATTATTATTATTATTGTCATTTGTGTGTCGTTCATGAAGATACAAACTTGCGTACGGCTCTTATTTATTCATAAATATTCTTTAAATATCTTAAGGAAAATTGCAGGACAAAAGACAAATAAATGTTGTACATTTACACGACCTGGAATAAACGACAATGAGCAAAATTATTTTCTTGGAAGCCACAATCTGACATTTCTTTTTTTTTTTACAAAAGATAGAGTTTGGATCACGTTGGGGTTTACTGTACATTTGTAGCTTGCTGTGACACACGTGCAATATTTTACATGACGTGACATTGTTTACAGTATGTTCTGTACTGCTACAATATTAGCATATAGCATTACATACTCTCTTTGGGTTCAGTGTTACTGTATCACTGAGTGGAATACATCCGATGAGACATGAGGAGTGTTACATTTACAATTTTTCATCTGGTGGACTTCTCCGGCATGCACGGACAAGTCCGCCGCCAACTCGTAAGCACGACCTGGTTCTAGCTTCACAAGGTGCTGGAAGACGTTGGCACTGGAATGATGTAAACCCGAGGAGCAAGTGTCCTTTAAGAGCGTGTGTGGATCCTCCGTGAAGGACAAGATGGCGTGTGTACAAGTTTTAGTCGTCAAACTTCCTGTGCTTGGTCAGTTCATGTCGATTGTGTTGAAGACCCATTCGGTGAACTTCTTGAGCTTGGCTGAAGCGCTGTAAGACTCCTCCAGGAGGCGCTGATTGTCCTCACGTAAACCCTGGATCTGGATTTGCAGGGAATTCTTGGCATCCTTCTCCTGTTCGTACAAGGAAAGAAATATGGCACTCAGCATGTTTTGCACTGGACCATTTTAGGAGTAATGTGCTTCTAATTGTTTCCTGTTAGTGCTTGGGGGCGTGGGGGGTTGGGCTGCATTGCATCGCTCCTCCACAGTTACATTTCACAAATATTAGAAAGCAATAGAAATGAGTGCAAAACAAACATGTGCAGTTGCTCATCTTGGGTTGCATTGGAAGTGCCCATGAGCAAGTGCACACGCTCGCAATGTTTGTGCTTGTTAAATTGGGCTTAAATCAGGGGTAGGGAACCTATGGCTCTCGAGCCAGATGTGGCTCTTTTGATGACTGCGCCTGGCTCTCAAGATAAATCGTAGCTGACATTGCTTAACACGATAAGAAATGAATAATTCCGCTGGTAACCACAGTGTTCAAAATATAAAACATTCTCATACATATTAATCCATCCATCCGTTTTCAAGAAGTTGCAATAATGGTAAGAAGTATTTAATTTATTAGAATACCAATGTTATTAAAAACAATAAGAGACTTATTATACTCTAAAAATGTTGGTCTGCACAAATGTAGTTGTATTCAGTGTTAAATAATATTATATGGCTCTCACGGAAAAACATTTTGAAATATTTGGCTTTCATGGCTCTCTCAGCCTAAAAGGTTCCTGACCCCTGGCCTAAAAATGCACGCTTTGCACACTTGACTTTTGCGATTGCTCCTCCACAGTAACATTTCACAAATATTAGAAACAAATAAAAAGAGTCCAAGTTAGTTTGTACAATGAAAAATGCAATCGCTCCTCCACACACAAAAGAGAGAGCAGATGAGGAATAGTAAATGCACAACAAATTAATGTAAATAAGATAAATATGACTATTTACTTAGTGAATGATGATTTTATTCATTATTTACCACACTTCCTTGTGGTCTAGATCAGTGGTTCTCAACCTTTTTTCAGTGATGTACCCCCTGTGAACATGTTTTAATTCAAGTACCCCCTAATCAGAGCAAAGCATTTTTGGTTGGAAAAAAAGAGATAAAGAAGTAAAATACAGCACTATGTCATCAGTTTCTGATTTATTAAATTGTATAACAGTGCAAAATATTGCTCATTTGTAGTGGTCTTTCTTGAACTATTTGGAAAAAAAGATATAAAAAACACTAAAAAACGTGTTGAAAAATCATCAAGTGATTCAATTATAAATAAAGATTTCTACACATAGAAGTAATCATCAACTTAAAGTGCCCTCTTTGGGGATTGTAATAGAGATCCATCTGGATTCATGAACTTGATTCTAAACATTTCTTCACAAAAAAATAAATCTTTAACATAATATTTATGGAACATGTCCACAAAAAGATGTAGCTGTCAACACTGAATATTGCATTGTTGCATTTCTTTTCAGTTTATGAACTTACATTCATATTTTGTTGAAGTATTATTCAATGAATATATTAATAAAGGATTTCTGAATTGTTGCTATTTTTAGAATATTTAAAACAAATCTCACGTACCCCTTGACATACAGTGGGGCAAAAAAGTATTTAGTCAGCCACCAATTGTGCAAGTTCTCCCACTTAAAATGATGACAGAGGTCTGTAATTTTCATCATTGGCACACTTCAACTGTGAGAGACAGAATGTGAAAAATAATCCAGGAATTACCATTGTAGGAATTTTATATAATTTATTTGTAAAATATGGTGGAAAATAAGTATTTGGTCAACCATTCAAAGCTCTCACTGATGGAAGGAGGTTTTGGCTCAAAATCTCACAATACATGGCCCCATTCATTCTTTCCTTAACACGGATCAATCGTCCTGTCCCCTTAGCAGAAAAACAGCCCCAAAGCATGATGTTTCCACCCCCATGCTTCACAGTAGGGATGGTGTTCTTGGGATGCAACTCAGTATTTTTCTTCCTCCAAACACGACCAGTTGAGTTTATACCAAAATGGATACATGGATGATACAGCAGAGGATTGGAAGAATGTCATGTGGTCAGATGAAACCAAATTATAACTTTTTGGTACAAACTCAACTCGTCGTGTTTGGAGGAAGAAGAATACTGAGTTGCATTACAAGAACACCACACCTACTGTGAAGCATGGGGGTGGAAACATCATGCTTTGGGGCTGTTTTTCTGCTAACGGAACAGGACGATTGATCCGTGTTAAGGAAAGAATGAATGGGGCCATGTATTGTGAGATTTTGAGCCAAAACCTCCTTCCATCAGTGAGAGCTTTGAATGGTTGACCAAATACTTATTTTCCACCATAATTTACAAATAAATTCTTAAAATTCCTACAATGTGAATTCCTGTATTTTTTTTTTTTTTTCAAATTCTGTCTCTCACAGTTGAAGTGTACCTATGATGAAAATTACCGACCTCTTTCATCATTTTAAGTGGGAGAACTTGCACAATCGGTGGCTGACTAAATACTTTTTTGCCCCACTGTACCTTCAAGTACCCCCAGGGGTACGTGTACCCCCATTTGAGAACCACTGGTCTAGATAATATATATTGGATATGCTGTGCTGTAAATTTAGCTTTACAGTCACTTTTCTAATCTACCTTCTGAGTGTTTCTACAAACGGCTGCTTTGACCAGCATTTGTCTCACTGCCTGTTGCACTTCGGTGTTATTGTGCGCATGTCTGTGAGAGTTTAGCCGCTAAACAAAGTGTCATACTAACCATGTTGACAATACAGTCCTGTGTAAAATGTGGACACACAAACACGACACTAGAGTGGATTCTCAATTTGCAAACGCCTTTATTTGTGTTCCATTCAGTTGACAAACCTTTACATCGCGCCAAATATGCCTCTGTGTGCGAACCATGTGTCGGCGTATGAGCGCTTCATTCATTCATCCAGGGGCTGCCATTTTGGTTACATCACTTCCTGGACATGCGAGCACGACTATTTTGAAGAGTTGGAGCCCACTACGTCACATCCTGTTTACGTCCTGAACACACCTATTTCCCACTTCTGACATTTTTATGTTCACAATTGTAGTGCTATTGTCAGAATTGTGTCAATTTGTCTTAGAGATCACTTTGTGTGATCAGAAACGCTTCTAAGTGTCCAAGCACTCACAGTCTCGCCTTGTAGCTCCAGGTTGCGTGACAACACTTTGAGCTAGCGTTTTAGCTAGTTAGCCTCCGACACTTTCAGTTGGAGGATTTTATCAGCAAAGAGTGTTTTGTTCCGCAGAAAGTCTTTAATTGTGATGAGACTGAATAAGATGCCATAGCAGGCCTTATTACAACGGGGACAAAAGCCAATGAATGATCGCCTCAGAATGCTAGTTTTTGCCAACACTAGCAGTGACTACGTCAGGGGTGTCAAACTGAAATACAGAGTGGGCCTAAATTTTATACTGAACAAAGCCGCGGGCCAAGGTTGAACAAATTAACCTTTTAATAGGGACACAAACAAGTTTTGCATTGAATATTGAACGAGCAAGGCTTGTATAACTTTATAGTGACATGCAAAATCGATTTTCAAATATTGTAGCATCCCGGAAGAGTTAGTGCTGCAAGGGGTTCCGGGTATTTGTTCTGCTGTGTTTATGTTGGGTTAGGGTGTGGATGTTCTCCCTAAATGTGGTTGTCATTCTTGTTTGGTGTGGTTTCACAGTGTGGTGCATATTTGTAACAGTGTTGAAGTTGTTTATATGGCCACCCTCAGTGTGACCTGTATGGCGGTTGGCCAAGTATGCCTTGCATTCACTTGTTTGTGTGTAAAGTCCGCATATAGTATGTGACTGGGCCGACACAATGTTTGTATGGAGAAAAAGCGGGCGGGACGACAGGTTGTAGAGGACGTTGAATGCAGTGCCTTTAAGGCACGTCCCCAATGATGTTGTTTGGGTAGAAATCGAGAGATATTCGGGAGAATGGTTGCCCCGGGTGATTTTCGGCAAGGGCACTGAAATTTGGGAGTCTCCCGGGAAAATCGGGAGGGTTGGTAAGTATGAGTATTAGCGGTGAATGCGGTGTTATAATACCGGCGGGCCAGCTCTAATGTTAATTTGATATTGCCTCAAGGGCCAAACTAAATTACACGGTGGGCCAAATTTGGCCCGCGGGCCAGAGTTTGACACCCATGGACTACATGAAGCAGCTGCAATTTAACACTCCGAAACTTCCAGAATGTTCAAAAATGGCACAAATATGCTGAAGAAACAAGTCCATGTCAGAAAACTAGAAAATGTAGCTGAACTGCACCAATCTTGTCAAGATTAGTGGTCAAAAATTCAACCAGAAGTTTGCCAGAAGCTTGTGGGTGGCTACCAAAAGCGCCTTATTGCAGTAAAACTTGCCAAGGGACATGAAACCAAATATTAACATTGCAGTATGTATACTTTTGACCCAGCAGATTTGGCCACATTTTCAGTAGACCCATAATAAATTCATAAACGAACCAAACTTAATGAATGTTTTTTGTGACAAACAAGTATGTGCTTCAATCAATCATCAAAAAAAAGTAAGAGTTGTAGAAAATATTGGAAACTCAAGACAGCCATGACATTATGTTCTTTACAAGTGCAGGGTTTCTGGCAGCCACCTTAACAACAAAGAGGCACCGCCTAAACTAACGTCTTAAAAAATAAATAAATAAATAGATAATTTAAAAAATATATATATATTTTTTTTGGTCCTGTTCAGCTTCTCAGGCAAATTATATAGTTGATGTTATATCGGCTGTTCAGATTTACTTTACAAAAGAGAATTGTAGGATATTTCTCTTGTTGCCTTATTTGTATTTGACTTTAATAAATGTATTTATATTATCATTTAGTACTAAACTAAAGTCTTAACAAGCTGCTACGCTTTGTACTGCCTCTGTCAGTGCTTCTCTGTAGCATCCAGTATTGTCCCACCCACACTACCATCTGATTGGTTACATGCAAAGCAGAAACAGCCAATCAGCAGTGCGTATTCAGAGCACATGGAGTCAGTGCTCAGGCAGGCAGAGTGGAGAGACGGTGCGGGTTAGCAGAAAGGTGTTTAGCAGGTAAGCATAATGCAGCAGACTCTTCCCCAAATTACAAGCCTTGTTTCCATATGAGTTGGGAAATTGTGTTAGATGTAAATATAAACGGAATACAATGATTTGCAAATCATTTTCAACCCACATTCAATTGAATGCACTACAAAGACATTATACTTGATGTTCAAACTCTTAAACTTTATGTTTTTTTTGCAAATAATAATTAACTTAGAATTTCATGGCTGCAACACCCGCCAAAGTAGTTGGGAAAGGACATGTTCACCACTGTGTTACATCACCTTTTCTTTTAACAACACTCAATAAACGTTTGGGAACTGAGGAAACTAATTGTTGAAGCTTTGAAAGTGGAATTCTTTCCCATTCTTGTTTTATGTAGTCCGGGGTCTCCGCTGTCGTATTTTACCCTTCATAATGCGCCACATATTTTCGATAGGAGACAGGTCTGGACTGCAGCGGGCCAGGAAAGTACCCGCACTCTTTTTTTTTATGAGGCTACGCTGTTGTAACACGTGCTGAATGTGGCTTGGCATTTTCTTGCTGAAATAAGCAGGGGCGTCCATGAAAAAGACAGCGCTTAAATGGCAGCATACTTGTATGTACCTTTCAGCATTAATGGTGCCTTCCCAGATGTGTAAGTTACCCATGCCTTGGGCACTAATGCAACACCATACCATCAGAGATGCTGGCTTTTGAACTTTGCGTCGATAACAGTCTGGATGGTTTGTTTTCCCTTTGGTCCAGATGACACGTCGAATATTTCCAAAAACTATTTGAAATGTGGACTCGTCAGACCACAGAACACTTTTCCACTTTGCATCACTGCATCTTAGATGATCTCGGGCCCAGAGAAGCCGGCGCCGTTTCTGGATGTTGTTGATAAATGGCTTTCGCTTTGCATAGTAGAGCTTTAACTTGCACTTAAAGATGCAGCGACAAACTGTATTTAGTGACAGTGGTTTTCTAAATTGTTCCTGTGCCCATGTGGTGATATCCTTCCAAGATTGATGTAGTTTTTTGATACAGTGCCGTCTGAGGGATCGAAGATCACGGTCATTCAATGTTGGTTTCCGGCCATGCCGCTTACGTGGAGTGATTTCTCCAGATTCTCTGAACCTTTTGATGATATTATGGACCGTAGATGTTGAAATCCCTAAATTTCTTGCAATTGCAATTCGAGAAACGTTGTTCTTAAACTGTTTGATTATTTGCTCATGCAGTTGTGGACAAAGGGGTGTACCTAGCCCCGTCTTTTCTTGTGAAAGACTGAGCTTTTTTGGGAAGCTATTTTTATACCCTATCATGGCACCCACCTGTTCCCAATTAGCCTGCA
Source organism: Nerophis ophidion (assembly GCF_033978795.1). NCBI lineage: Eukaryota > Metazoa > Chordata > Actinopteri > Syngnathiformes > Syngnathidae > Nerophis > Nerophis ophidion. The sequence continues at coordinate 39,248,240 of NC_084613.1, forward strand.
CACCTGTGGGATCTTCCAAATAAGTGTTTGATGAGCATTCCTCAACTTAATTTAGTATTTATTGCAACCTTTCCCAACTTCTTTGTCACGTGTTGCTGGCATCAAATTCTAACGTTAATAATTATTTGCAAAAAAAAATGTTTATCTGTTTGAACATCAAATATGTTGTCTTTGTAGCATATTCAACTGAATATGGGTTGAAAATGATTTGCGAATCATTGTATTCCGTTTATATTGACATACAACACAATTTCCCAACTCATATGGAAACGGGGTTTGTATAATAAACACCTCCCAGTCAACTACTAGTAACATCACTGTGAGCCCGTTGAGGTTCTAGAAATATAAGTGGCAGCTCAGCTCGCTCGCAGTCCTTTAGTTGAAGGCTAATTAGCTTTTAGCGTAACGTTAGCTCATTTTGCGGTGTGTGTGTGAGTGCGTGCGTGCATGCATGTGTGTTACGGACAGCAAAGCCCTGTCTGTCTGAGAAAAAGACAAGCATTATTGACCTACAGTTAACGACTAAGTTATTTCACTTTACCTTTTTCTGTGTTGAAGCAGCAAAAAAGGACATTATGTTAAATGAAAAGTTTCTGTCTCTGATAGTTGATATAATAATGTAACTGCATCATAAAGCCTACATGAAATCCATGGTGTTCAGGGATGAATAGTCTTTATTGCTATTGTACTATTTTTTCAGCTATAATTAAAAGTTAAAGTTAAAGTACCAATGATTGTCACACACACACACGAGGTGTGGCGAAATTATTCTCTGCATTTGACCCATCACCCTTGATCACCCCCTGGGAGGTGAGGAGAGCAGTGAGAAGCAGCGGTGGCTGTGCCTGGGAATCCTTTTTGGTGATTTAACTCCCAATTCCAAACCTTGATGCTACATTAATCATTAGTAATGTAGCAGCCTAGTTTTGAATGGCAGGGTGCCTGCTATCACATGTTGATAAAAATATAACATTTACATAATAAAAATCAACTACAGGCTTCCCAAATGCTGCAATAAATTAAGCATGATGAGTTGAGCATATGTCAGCATGTGGCCCCACCTTTAACTCTTTTTTTTCAAACGCTTATTTACAGTAAGTCACTAATTTGACTTGGTCATTATTTTGTCTTAGTAAGTCAATACTTACGAAGTCCAAATAATGACATACTTAGTATATCAGTTAACTAGGACCGTTTTGCGTTTTGTTTTTACTTAACGGAAAAAAAATCGAAATATATATTGTATATTGCCAATCAGCATACGGAGCGTAAAACACAACCAAAAATTGTAGGCTCCTTCACGCGACGAAGCTGGCCTACTTCACCACAGTCTATTGCATCCCCAGGCAGCGATGAGATGGAGACGTGATGGTGGCGACTGAATACACATAAATACATACATATAGTGTCTTCAAAATCTCCAGTCTTTGCTGAAATAGGGACTTTTGTCAAGGCTGGAACCGATTATTCATGTTTACATTGGTTCCTATGGGAAATTCTGCTTCACAATACAAACTTTTTGGTGTTACGACCCATGTTCAAGAACCAATTACATATGTAGATCGAGAATCCACTGTATTCATTTTATAGACATCAGAGCCAACGGTAGGGCATCAGACGACAAGGAATGACAAGGAAGACTGTAGCCTACAGTCTCGGCATAGCACAAGGGGAGGAGGCTGGCCGACAGCAGATACTAGGACGCCCACATATGTACCTCATTCAATTAGTGGCGTCAAACTGTATTCACTGTAAAAAAACACTGAAAAACACAGCGTTCAGAGGCTTTAAAAACTGCGTGATTGCTCACGCTCAATACATGAACATTACGATTTGAGGCTTTGGCAGCGTTTAACATGAGTATCACATGTAGCAACATTTATGTGTCAGAAGAGAGGAAAATCATCATAGGTCCACTTTAATAAAAGAAGAATGTATATAACTGTTCTATGTGTGTGTCACAAGTACAAGTACAGATACTACTACTACAATGCAGTGCAACTTTTGATCTTGGATGTTTTCTAATTAAACCGTTTTGGACTGCATTTAAAGCAACATCAAATTCTTGCTGTAATTTTCAATATTTTTCATTTTCGATGGCTGCAGTGGCCACACAAATACAAAAGTGAAGTCAGTCACTTTACCTTTTTTAGGTCTTCTTGTAGGGTCTTCACCATGGACTCCAGCTGGCTAACTTTGCCCATTAGAGTAGCTGGTGTCTCTCTGTAGGGGAAATCCAAACATAAACTCATACTCTTGTAGTAGTGTTCAAAACTGACAGCTGTTGCATATTAAAGGAGCGTTAACTAAAATATTTTTCCATATAGTGGCCAGGGGTGTTTATGTACTCATCTGCAGAGAGTACTTGATAATTTATTTAGGAGTTTATAAGGAAGCATTAACTATATTCATGCAACTAAAATGTATATGTTTTTTCAGATTATCTAAGAGGCAGTTGTTGCCACTTATGGTTTGCTGCCGGCTGTGCACAGTATGGTTTGCTGCTGGCTCTGCTGCAGACAGGAAGGCCATGCAAAGGGTGACCAGGACAGCCGAGAAGATTATCGGCCACCCTCTGCCCTCCCTAGAAGGCATAGCTAGCTCTCGATGCCTCGGCAGAGAAAATACAATTCTGGCAGACATCTATCACCTTGGTCAGCACTTCTTAAACCTGCTGCCATTAGGGATGAGATTTCAGTCACACAAAAGCAGACAAAGAGTTGAAAACAGTTTTTACTATGGTCCATTAATGTATTGAATCTGTCTCTTTAGCTTACAGTGTTGCACTGCTGTTAGTACTGGTATTAATTTTCAACAAATAATGTATTGTTTGTCTTGTATTTTAACTGTACTAAAACAGTAACCGCATGTCCTTTTGTCATGGTCTCATGTTTGATGAAGTTCTATTTTAATTGTAATATTTTATGTAAAACCCTACGAGTAAATACCTAAGTAATTCATCTGCGACTTTTATTTTGTTAGCACAGACAGAATGAAAAATACAACGATTTTGTTGTGAAGGCTGGAAGTGTGCCTAATCAATATTATGCCTTTTCTATGAATGTTCTCATTCATCCAGGTCATTGTAATCTCAGGGCATTCAATATATCGAAACCTGGACTGTTGGTTTGTCTTAGAAGGCGTTTTGCCTCTCATCCGAGTAGGCTCTATCAGTTCGTGCTCATACACTTCGATTGTCAGATCTATTCTAGCGGTTGGTGCCAAAATCCCAAATATTTATACTCCAAAAGCCATGCAAACGAGCGATCCTCCTGACAAAGCCTACGACAGTCGTTGAAGTGTAATTTCCCCTCGTTAGTATTGAGGTATTGTGTGGCAGAACGATCGCTGTGGAAGGGCTACTATCAGTAAAAAATAGTTGGAATCCCCCACTTTTGTATTCCATTCAGTTGTAAACAAATGGCACAAATGTGACCAGAAAGTTTCTAAATCCCGTTATTTGTTAGAGGATAAATTGCGGAGTCTTTTGGGAATGGTTGAAAGGACAGTGTTGTACGTGGTAGACAGGTGGTGTTGAAGACCACCTCTTCTGTTCGGGGATGTTTTTTCAACCTTGAAATAGATGGCTTCCCTCACTCCTCTTTCGTACAATCTGTCCAGAATCTGTAATTTTTTGTTCTCAAATGAGCGCTGTTTCTACCTGAGGTGCGGTCTTGGCCTGAAATGTTTGCCCGTCTATGCTGTATGTGTGCCCATGTATGCAACAAATAACTGGAGTTAGAAACATTCTGGTCACAGAAGGTGACCAGAATGCTGAATGGAATACTGAATGGAATGCTTACATGGGGGATTCCGACTATTTAGGACCGATAGTAGTCGATCCACAGCGATCGTTTTGCCACAAAAAAGGAGAGTTTACACTTCAACGACTGTCGACTTTGACAGTAGGATTGCTCGTTTGCATTAAAACAGTTGTTTTTCTCACTACAATAGCGTAAGCCATCCTTGCCCATGCACACCCTCCTGGTTTTTGGATCATAAATAGTAGTGGTTTTGGCACCAGCCGCTAGACTAAATCTGACCAATTTAATCTATGAGCACGAACTGATGAAGACTTCTCGGATGAGAGGCGAAACGTCTACTAAGACAAACCAACAGTCCAGTTGCGATCTGCTGAGATATTATGCCTTGTGAATAGATATTGCAAAATGTAAGATATATTGATCAAATTGATTATCTTACCTAGCTCAAGGTAAAAATGCACACTTATTCAACAACAAAGTCACCAACTTGCATTACGCTGCTCATCGTTTAAGAAAATATTGTCATTCATCAGGTCATTGTATTCTCAAGGCATTCAATTTATCAAAACTGGTATTGTTTTTCTTAGAAAATGTATCTTCTCTCATCCAAGCAGGCTTCATCAGTTAATGCCCATAGAAGTAGATTGGTCATATCTAGTCTGAGCGCTGGTGCCAAGTCCCAAGCAATTTACAGTCTAAAAGGAGGAGGGTGACATGCCCAGTCAATGACTAAAGTGGAATGAAATATAAATCGAATGCCACTATTTAAGGACATAAGGTAATGCATCTGTTGATGTGTTTTGTCAGGGCGGCGTAGCTCGGTTGGTAGAGCGGCCGTGCCAGCAAATTGAGGGCCAGGTTTGATCCCTGCTTTTACCATCCTTGTCACTGCTGTTGGGCAAGATACTTTACCCACAGGTGGGCAAAACACATCAACAAATTCATTACTTTATTTCCAAGTGCCACCATCCAAACGGGTTTAAATGGAACTTAGATAAGGGTTTCACTATGTAAAAGTGCTTTGTGTCACTAGCGAAAAGCGGTATATAGATATAATTTTATAATTCACTTCACTAATGAACACTACAGATAGTATAGGACATTTTTGGATAAAAATGCCGTTGCCTGGTCGTGACCCAAGCTTCTTACCCTGGCGAGGGCTGCTTTAGTGGGGCTGCCTGAGGCTCAGCCTGCTGGGGACTGATGCCCGCTGCACTCTCAGCCACAGAGCTCTCCTCCTGAGCAGCCAGATAGACCAGTCTCTGCTCTGTAGAAGAAGCAACATACATACAGCAGCTATTAGATCAGATAGCCTGAGAAGCAGCGACCTCTTCTGTTAAAGATAGATGTTGCATGCAAATCCAATTTCACCTTAGTTTATTTACCTTTAAACCAAATCAATGTGCAGTGCTAAATATTTTTTACAATACCACCTGTCATTGAAATTTGCAAAACTAAAAACTTAATTCATAACTGGTATGTTGTCCTTTGGCCTTCATGACATTTTCAAAACATCAAAAGTATTTTTTCTGTTCAGCAACGCAAGTAAATAAGTTTAAGTTTGCATCTCGATACGTTAAAAATTTACTAATTTGTTTCACTATTTTTCTTTTCCTTTTTTTGGTAAGGGATCATATTTAAAATATATAATAATATGGGTTCGAGAATTATAAAAAAATACTTATCAATATGAATAAAACTTTTGGGTGGTGCTCTAATACTTTTTTCTTAAGCATTGTAGCCAACATATATGATAGACTGATTTTAATAGCACACACGAATAATAACAACAACAATATTACCCAGTTAAAAAGGAACGGTTAAGAACACCATAAGGTCTTAAAGGGCTCCCTCGTGGACATTAGAGCTACTCCAGCAGCAGAAACCTTTTTGTTCAGTTCATGTGCAATGTGCTGTGCTTAATTATATTGTTATAAAAATATTGTAAGAATACCGTCAGCCAATAAAAATATCCCACACTTTGGACCGATGATTACTACGCCTGTTTGTTTCTTTTTGGCATTTGGAAATTGGTACTGATCCAAAATACATGGTCCTACCCTCGAAGGCCTTGGCTGCATCGACCAAGTGGGCCCAGTCCAGCGGGCCATCTGTCCTGGTGTCAGGGAGGGGCATAAGGGAAGCGTCCTGCAGCTGCTGCCTGGCATTCTTCTGCCCTGACTCTGTGCTCTCCGGCGCTGACAGGTTTCCTGGGAAGAAGGAAGCACAAAGTAAAGCCACTGCTAAGATGACGTGTCTGCTTTTTTAGCATTATTTCCTTTACCCAGGGATTTGTGTGACGTTCTGCGGCTCGCCACACTGCGAGCTGTGGGGGAGCGCGGCACCGTGGAACTGCTGAACAGAAGTTCGGTAGGTGTGTCACGTTTGTCACTCGAGATGGACTCCCTCTGCCCGCTATAGATACTCTCATCCGACAATGTCCTCTGCAGAGAGCGTCGGGTGGGTGTTGGGGCTGGGAAAGGCTTTAATAGAAAAAAAAAACAACCTTAATAATCTGATTTTTACATCAAAATCCTCTATATAAATCATCTATTAGGATACCTTCTCATCACTAGATGTGGGGGGAGGGCTGTCAAGCATGATAAGCTTCTTCAAGTCCTCCTCCAGGCTGGACTTGGCAGTGTGCCGCTGGGGTGACTGGGAGCCTCGCAGATTGGCTCTGAGCTGAGGCTGACTGACCAGTAAACCATCGCTCTGGTGTCGTCTACACAGAAAAGCAAAAAAATTAGAGTGGGGCTGCAACGACAACTCCTCTCCTCAATGCCCACGTTTCTCTGACAAATCAACACATGCAATATTATAAAATTCCTGTTACTGTATTTGTTTTTTTAGTTTAATTTTCCATCTACGGAATGTTTTGAATGTTTGTAGATACATGTAACTTTCAACAAGGGTTGAATAAAGTTGATTACAACTGTAAGATACAAACAATATCACCTGAAGCCTCTCAACAGGTGTATGTAAATATATAATCTTCTGAAAATTAGAAATTGAGCTTTTTTAAGTTAAATACAAATCCCTTAGATAAGGCAAAAAAAACGTATTTGCCCAATACTTCTCACTCTACATGTCTATTATTGTTCTAATTCATCCAGGTCATTGTCATCTCAGGGCATTCAATCGATCGCAACTGGACTGTTTGGTTTGTCTTAGTAGAAGTTTCGGCCCTCAATAGAGTAGGCTTCATCAGTTCGTGCTCATAGACTTAGATTGGTCAGAATTACTCTAATCGACTCCGCATATATAACACAAATGGTATTGTATTTATTTAAACAATCATAGTAATAAAAACAACAACAACTTAAATAAAAGATACATATAAATTATAACAATAGTTAATGAAAAGTAAAATACATTTATATATAAATAAATGTATTGTATGTATTACAAACTAAGCATAAATATTTTCCAATACTTATTTCTTAAATATTGAAAATAGATATGAATTTAAAAAAAATACTCAAATAAATAATTTAAATAAGACGTACAAATAAAACAGCTAATAGTAAATTAATACATAAAATAACCCTACAAAAATGAGCTAATGCCAAAAAAACTCATTCTTGGCCTTTTATAAGGAATTATTTGATTTTGATCATATGACAATTTTACAAATGTATTGTAAGGAACTCTCAGCAGTATCTCAGCAACATAAAAAAACACATTCATATGTGTTTTTGTGTTTAAATGAAAATGTTAAAAACAATGCATGTTGAGGTTTTTTGAAGACAAAAACATGACAGAAAGTACCTCAACGTATTTTGAGATACAAGTGGTCTCTCTGATTTTGGCTTTGTTTAAGTTGCAGGCACGGTTTGAGTCACAAGCATTTCTGCCACTGGTAGTAATTGTTCACAGCTCTCCGAACACCGGAACTGAGAACGGTAGCGTGAAGGACGACATCAACCGAATCCGAAACACAACCCATTAAATAAATGTCCTACAGTGTAGCAGACTCAGAGAATGCAGCCCGACCGCAGTGCCGTCAATCTGGCACAACTTCAAAGCAGATTTCGGCTCAGGTGCCAAAACAACATCTACCTAGGACAGAGGTCGGCAACCCGCGGCTCCGGAGCCTTTGACCGCTCTTTGATCACTCTGATGCGGCTCAGCTTGTCATGGCCAGAGCGCATTGGAATGCGCCCTCATCCTTGCGCTCTGCTTGTCAAACCTCGGGACACGCCCACGGCCGCACACATCCAGGGACTCGCCATACGGGTCTCAGAGACGCCGATAAAGATATGTGGGTGTCCAAGTTAAAGCCCCTGACAGCGGACCTTGAAGATGTTTCACGCCAGAAGGCCGTTCAGAATCACATATAGTGTGATATTGAAAACCTTCCCAAACCAGACAAACTTGTGTTCGAAACTTGGAACGCTATCCCCGACTTTTATGTAAACATGAAAAAGTATGCACTTGGAGTCCTGTCGATCTTTGGATCCACATATGTATGTGAGCAGGTGTTCTCCAACATGAACTTTATTAAGAACAAATCACACACGCCTCACAGATGAGAGTTTACAATCCTGTGTGAACATAAAGGTGACGTCGTACAGCCCCGATGTGGAGACTCTGTGCACTGCGGTTCAGGAGCAGAAATCACCTTGACCAAGTATGACAACTATTTTAATTTCCTATAATTTTGCATATGTTTACCTTTTTAATTGTTCAGTGAAATAGACATTTTATTATTTAGGTTGGCAGCTGACTGCACGGCGCCAGTAAAACGATGACAGCACAGAGAGAGAGGACGGCATTTTTGTTTTTTTGCCAGTGGATAATTTAAGTTTGGCGTTTTGTTTTTTCATTCCTTCAAGGAGGACTTAAACAGACATTGAGTACTTTACTTAACCTTCAACCCGACGTCTTTTTCGGAGTTAAAAACGTTTTGTTGCATGCAGAAATTGTATTTCATTTTCTCTGCAGTCTTTCATTGATTTCATAAATGTAACCCATAATAGTTTGTTTATACATAGCACAAAGCAAAAAAACCTTTATATGCAGTGTTATTTCATTTTATTATTAAAACCTTTTAAATTTTTCATTTTATATTATTTATTTATCTATTTTTGGTCCTGTCCAGCTTCTCAGGCAAATCATATAGTTGATGTAGATGCCCATATCAGCTGTTCAGATTTACTTTACAAAAGAGCAGTTTAGGATACTTCTCTTGTTGCCTTATTTAAATTTGACTTTATTAAATGTATTCATATTATCATTTGGTGCAGCTGGATAGAAAGGAGATAGAAAGAGAAAAAAAGGAAGACAGAGGGGGGAATTGTGGGGATAAGCGGTGGATTAGACAGTGTTATTTCATTTTAAATTTCAAAAGAGTTTTGTGGCTCCCATTGTTTTCTTCAATTTGTGAAACGGGTCAAAATGGCTCTTTGAGTGGTAAAGGTTGCCGACCCCTGACCTAGCAGATATTTATCCATGAAAATATGAAGAAGCTGCTGAATGGTCTGCCCGACATGTTTCAATTAATTTTACTACAAACTGAACAAGCGAGCCTTAGCTTTGCTCACTTGGTCTTAGTCCAGATTTCCACTGAATGTGATACAGTCGTGAAACAACACCTGCACACCTCCGTTTTTATTCCTCAATGTGTCCGTTTCCCCCGCCTGCTGAACATCACGGACATGCTGTTAACGTTCTGCATTCCAGTGCTAAATATACACAGAGCTTTTTTACTTAGTGAACTCGGCAACAATTCCGTTCAATTAGGCTAAAATATGCTTGTGTTGGACAGGAAGTCATGCACAAACACAAAATAAATTATCTGATTTAACTTGAAAATATTATTTTCAAGGCAGATCGTATTTTACACTTCGAAACGTCCTAATAGGCGGGGATTTCAGACATAATTTCCCCTCAATGACACAAATAAACATGCTGATTCTGAAGGTCCAAAATGAGAGAATAATATACAGGCATATTCTGGGCAGCTGTATGGGCATGGAGGCCTGTGTCAAATACCAGCTGATACGGGGACCGGGAAAGCAGGGTAGTGGTTGTTGTGTTACGCTTGGCAGGGATGATCTTACTGCTGTATTGTTGCTTGCTACAAAAAATAAAGTTGTTCATCAAGGCAAAACTGTCATCTGTGTTGCCGTTCAACACCTGTTATTCTGCTTCTGTTCCACTGAATGGATTGAACATTGTTTGTGGTTACTTTGTTACAAATTCCCTGAGCATGTGATTACGCGCGTATTTCCGAGATCTCGTAAAAGTCTGCACTTTCTTTCGCTGCACAACGGAGCCGCTGCATGGCGGTGCTGTTCCATGACAGATCTGTCATATCCAAAAGGTCCGCTTGAGTCGGATTCTGAAGGTAAATGCTGTACATTATCATAATATCAACTACTGCAGTTGTTTGATTAAATTTAATTGTATTGATTTTCAAATAATATAAATAATATTTAAAATAACTTTTTATAAGGCATTCTACACATTAAAATTGTGGTGTTTTGGGGGGCCAAGCATGGATAAAATCGATTTCAATTCAATGGGCGGCGCTACTTTGAGATACCAGTGTTTTGAGTTGGGAGCATGGTCATGGAACCTAATAAGCTGGTAAATTGAAATACTACAGTACTGCCGGAAGAAAAATGTCAAATAAAAAAAAAAGGAAATTAATAAATAAAATTTGCCTTTGAATGTAAATATGGTCAACTCTACAACACCACAAGGTGTCTCTGTTGACCACAATATGAATGCAACAAGATGCTTCTTTGTCTTCAATGACAACTTGGGGCGGAGGGGAATAACTCTTACTTCCGAGTGCTGCCAAAGTCCACAGAGTTGACGATTCCACCGGGTTTTTTCCAGCCAATAAGAAATTTGGATGTCGCCCCTTGTCGTGGGTAGAAGGTCTTGGTCCCAGGGGAATTCTGGCAAGTGGGAGATGTGGTTGTTGACTGCTCCTCTTGGGGGGACACAGGACTTGGGCCCTCCATGAGACACCCTGAGGCACTCAGTATGCTGCTGTGTGACAACCAGGTGTGACAAGTTTAGTATTTACAAAATACACAAAGAGGCAACATGCTGTCTATTTGTGACAACCACAATATAGCCCACTGGACAATGGCGGAATATTGCCATGCCTTAATTAAGCAAGTAGATAAGTAGTATCTTATTTAATGGAATAATATACAGAGAGTGATATAAAGATATAAAATGTTTACTATAAAAATATAAATGCAAATTGCAATTATAACTAAATGTCACATAAAATTCATTTTCAGGTCCTTAGTGCTTACTTTAAAGTTGTTTTGGTTGTAAAAAAAAAAAAAAAGAGCAGTTAAAATATCTTATTTCATCCCTTGGAGTTGCAGGTAGATTAATGCAGTTGTGATAAAAACAGGACACAGTGTCCTTGCGCGCTATAATCTGACATGAAAGATAAAGTTTTCAAGCCGACGCAAGTTGTGTGCATGTGCGCCAACGCACGCGCACGCACATATTATAAAACAAAGCTTCCGATGTACACGTCGAGTTATTTCTGGCTGGGTGAAGAAGGGAGGAAAAAGAGCTTTGGTTGATTCAAAAGAAGGGGGATTTAAAAGAGGAGGTGGGCAGAGACAGTGCTGAGCTCACAGTCTGCTTTTTTAGCAACTTCAAGCATTTCCTTTCAATCATGGATACAGGGAGATAGAGAATGCCACACACACACACACACGCACGCACACGCACACGCACACGCACACGCACACGCACACACACACACACACACACACACACACACACACACACACACACACACACACACACACACACACACACAGACCTTTTGTTAAAAAGCGAAACCGCATGATAGGGACGGCGTGGCGCAGTGGGGAGAGTGGCCGTGCGCAACCCGAGCGTCCCTGGTTCAATTATCGCCTAGTACCAACCTCGTCACGTCCGTTGTGTCCTGAGCAAGACACTTCACCCTTGCTCCTGATGGGTGCTGGTTGGCGACTTGCATGGCAGCTCCCTCCATCAGTGTGTGAATGTGTGTGTGAATGGGTAAATGTGGAAGTAGTGTCAAAGCACTTTGAGTACCTTGAAGGTAGAAAAGCGCTATACAAGTACAACCCATTTATAGCTTCTGACTTGTAGGCCTGGGATGGTGTCTGGAATTCATTGAATGTTTTACATTTTCAACACATGATGCATAAACACATTCGCAACACACCTGGAGTGGGAGGCACCATCACTTAGGGCATAGGAACCACCTTCAGGACAAACTGAAGGGCTCTTCAATGGGCTCTCCAAACTTCCTCCAACAGGAACAAGAGAGTCTGGAGTTGGAGGCGAAGACTCGTCCCCTCCCTGGCTGCCCGTCGATTCATCCTGCCACGGTATGGCGTCCTTGGGCGTGAAGGCGCCGCCAGAAGAGGCGGTGCTGCTTTGGGTGGCGGTGAAGGACGTAGCGTCGATGCCGCTGTCAGTAGACGTGCCCTGGAGGTATCCGCCGAGCTCGAGATCGCTGCGTACTCCCGATCGTGAGCCCACTTCATACCATTTCTCGTCACTGTGGGCGGAGCTTGAGGCGTTGCTTGATAGAGTGTTGCTGCTCGACTGGCTGGAGGAATATGGAGCGTCCTGCTGTTTGAAAACAAGACATCAATCAATCAATGTTTATTTATATAGCCCTAAATCACAAATGTCTCCAAGGACTGTACAAACCATTACGACTACGACATCCTCGGAAGAACCCACAAAAGGGCAAGGAAAACTCACACCCAGTGGGCAGGGAGAATTCACATCTAGTGGGACGCCAGTGACAATGCTGACTATGAGAAACCTTGGAGAGGACCTCAGATGTGGGCAATAGAGGGGGGGGGGTTTATGTGGGTTTATATCCACATAAAAGGATGTGGATATGGATATGGACAAACATTTGGGACACATCTCTTATTGAATCAGTTAGGTTAGCTCCCCTTTTTGGAAATGTTGGGCTTTCAGCCTTTGAAATATAGGGTTGGATAAGATTACTTTTAAAAATCTGGATAGCCGACACCTCCACATCATCCAGCACAAAGGAAATGTACTCAAGAAGGGATTTTCTCTGTACATGTACAGTACCAATAGGGGCACACAAGCTTTATCTAGTGGTACTTACTGTATTACCTTACTTTATGTGCAATTAATTATATTAGATTAATTATTTATGTACAGTGTTTTGGTTTCCTATATTCAAACACAGTGTCACTGTTTAAACTGTGTAATGTTACCCAAAATGTGGCCCAAACTTTTGAATATGCTTGTTGAATACAACTTCTGCCTTGTTTTAAATGAATACTTAGGCCTACTAGGTTACTGTATTTTGATGTTGGTCATTATGGTGGTACTTCGAGAACCAAGTGTTTTCTGAGGTGGTACTTGGTGAAAAAAATTGACAACCACTGAACTAGAGCAAAGATTGTAAGAGAGGCTCTCTCTAGTGTACCGACGTGACTTTTGACCTCTCAGATGTCTGTCCATTTGCCCTCAGACGGACAAACAAATTCCTAACAAATGTCCCCAAAATGTCTTTCCAGAAGAGTAAAAGCTATTAGAGTTACAAAGGAGGACATCTATTTACATTTTCTTACTTTTCTCTTCCTGCCAGTATCACAAATATTTGATCAAATGCTATGGTTCTCTGTTGCACACAGAGAAGAGTCTCTACGAGTGATGTTCAAATAAATATGTTGATTTTTCAGAATTGTTGACGAAGCAAATAAGGCAAAATAAAGTGCAAAGCTTCTAACTCCACTGGTCAGCATTACTGCGATCAATGCAACACTGCCATGGAAACAGGAGATTAGAACATTCGCCAAACCCTTTAAAAAACAATATTTAAAAAGAAAAATCATTGTTAATTCTACTCATAGTCTATCAATGAAAACATCCCCTTGTCAAAATAATTGTGTCCGAGTAGTGTAGTTTTGCAATGTAAGGGGCAAAAAAGACCCACTTATTAAGTACCACTGTGTTGCACATGGGGATGGCCGATATGGCCTAAAATCTGTATTGCGATAAATATGGCATCCTCTTGTGATAACGGTATACATTACAGTATATTATCGGGCATATAAATGGTCATAAAACCAGTTCATAACAGGTTTTAAAGGTGTCTAATTTGGCTGCGTACGTATGCGTCATTATTCTGGCAAAACTATTATTAATTTACTTGAAAATTTACTGTAAATATCCGGTTACTTTCTGTTGTAACATGTGTCTATCTACACTTTTGTTAAAAGGTAGTAAACACTTACTCTTCTGTTATTTTGCTACTTTACATTAGTTTTGGCCAATACTACACATTTGGGTATTATATCAATGCCAAGTAGTTATGGGGGCAGTATTGGCCATAATGATGTTCATACTTACAATTTTCAGGATTATCAAATAATAACATTTTTGATCACAACTTTTATCGGACAAAAACAAAAGATATTGGTGTACTGTATTACTGTATATTATTTCCTTATTCTGATTTCCCCAAATTAATAACAAAGTCCCTTTTGCCAAAAAGACAAAACAAGTCTAATCACTATAGTATTGGCCATATACTGATAATTGGTATCATTATTGTTGATCAATCAATTAATTAATCAATCAATCAATCAATCAATCAATCAATCAATCAATCAATCAATATGTGTTTGTACAGCCCTTAATCACAAGTGCCTCACAGGGCTTTACAAACTCACAACTACATTTCCTGATCTAAACCCACATCTGGGAAAGGAAAAACTCAAAAGACCCCAACTGAGGAAAAAGATGAAACGTTGGGAAGGCACCACAGATTTAGGCTGAAATGGATGTTGAGTGGGTATATTGTAATCATTGAATTGCTATATTAATAGATAATGTGGGAGCCCAGTCCATCGGGAAGAAAACAAATTGTCATAAGGGGGATCTTATTCCGGGCTCAGCCAGGTCAGCCCACAGTTGTGCGTGGAGGAGTGGTGCACTCCGGCTCACAACTCCGATATTTGTATCGATCTGCCCATCCCTGTTTACACTCAGGAGTTCAAGCTTGGTGGTTAGCTATGCTTTGTGTTTTAGCTACGGCTTGTTCTCCAGTCCTCCAGTGATAGATTTACTTGTAAAAACTGTGTAATTGTCGTAATGGAGGTGAGGATTACACCTTTAGAAGTTGCACTGTGGATGGATTTTAGCCGCTTTTCCTCGCTAGCGAGGACGCTACATTGTGTTGAGGACACCTTTGACAGCTTGTCTCTGTCAAATGTGCGGCACATGACGAGAATGTGTCATCCATCAATCCATCCATCCATCCATTTACTACCGCTTGTCCCGTTCGGGGTCGCTGGAGCCTATCTCAGCTGTATTCTGGCGGAAGGCGGGATACACCGGGATACACCCTGGACAACTCGCCATCTTATCGCAGGGCCAAAACAGATAGAGAGACAACATTCACACTCACATTCACACACTAGGCCCAATTTAGTGTTGCCAATCAACATATCCACAAGTGCATGTTTTTGAAGGTGGGAGGAAGCCGGAGTCCCCGGAGGGAACCCACGCAGTCACAGGTAGAACATGCAAACTCCACAAGGAAAGATCCCAAACCCGGGATTGAACCCCCGGACAACTCAGGACTTTCGTACTGTGAGGCACATGCACTAACCCAGTGGTTCTCAACCTTTTTTCAGTGATGTACCCCCTGTGAACATTTTTTTAATTCAAGTGCCCCCTAATCAGAGCAAAGCATTTTTGGTTGAAAAAAAGAGATAAAGATGTAAAATACAGCACTATGTCATCAGTTTCTAATTTATTACATTGTATAACAGTGCAAAATATTGCTAATTTGTAGCGGTCTTTCTTGAACTATTTGGAAAAAAAAGATAGAAAAATAACTAAAAACTGGTTAAAAAATGAACAAGTGATTCAATTATAAAAAAAGATTTCTACACATAGAAGTAATCATCAACTTAAAGTGCCCTCTTTGAGGATTGTAATAGAGATCCATCTGGATTCATGAACTTAATTCTAAACATTTCTTCACAAAAAAAGAAATCTTTAACATTAATATTTATGGAACACGTCCACAAAAAATCTAGCTGTCAACACTGAATATTGCATTGTTGCATTTCTTTTCACAGTTTATGAACTTACATTCATATTTTGTTGAAGTATTATTCAATAAATATATTTATAAAGGATTCTTGAATAGTTTCTATTTTTAAAATATTTTCAAAAAATCTCATGTACCCCTTGGCATACTTTCAAGTACCCCCAGGGGTACACGTACCCCCATTTGAGAACCACTGCACAAGCCCCTGTGTCACCGTGCTGCCCACGTGTCATCAACATGCATTATCATAATATAACAAGAGTACAGAAAGCTGTATTGTCAGACAAAGCTATATAATTTATATCGTATATCGTGCAAACCGAGTTGCACAATTACAACCCCATGACATGTCCTGCCCACCTTAGCGCTCTTGTTAGGTGAAATGTGTCCACTTTGCTCAGGTGGCTGTAGACGAGGAATCACAGCCTTGGAAACCAAAGTGTCTGGAGGTGGCACAAGAATCAAATGAAATCATGCTTTTAACAGCAATGTTCAAGTCAAATTCATATTTGATTCTAATAAGGAAACCAGATCGGTTGGCTAGCTCTTCTTACCTGCAGTGGTTTTATCCCCCTGTCTGCATGCTGCCTCACCCTCTCCATTCCGGGACCAAGCAGCAGTTGTGCTTGAGCCAATTTTAACATCACTAGCACCGTTACCTGGCAACTGTCGCACAGACAAGACAGGGGACTGGCAGTTGTTGTTATTAAACCTAGAAAACAAAAGGGTCAATGGGTCTCTGTTGCAAGATTGCTTATTTACTTCCAGTGCTTTTAAATCCTCCTGCATTATCATCAGTGGGTTGGGAAGATAGCAGCTTACCCCTCAGGCATAGACTTCTGCCTCCAATGGTTGGAGCTCATGTTGTCGGTATAGGTCATGCTGGCGGGGGAATTTGTGTTGTGAAGCGTGCGACCCATCACAATGGAACAAGCAAGGGCGTAGTTTTCATTTCCGGGTGAATATCTGTGAAGAAGTTGCTGTCAGATATAATTGTGACGGTGTCTTTTAGCTGCAATTCAGAATAAGGAGATCTAGCAGTACCTTTTAGGAATGATCGGCCGGCCATCGCTGGAAACACTGCGTGGAAGGGCGACAGAGTTACTGAAGTCTGGTGGAGGAGCCTTGATAAGTGTTCCACTTGAGCCAACAGGTCGTGTTTGAGGACTAGAGGATGTTCGTGGCCACTTGCTGTTGCTGTTGCTGTTGGTGACCGGGCGGAAAGGGAACTTCAACTCATAGGGCATTCCTTCTTTGTGGTTCTTGTAGTCCACTAGCGGCATGTGATAGATCTCGGAGCAGCCTCTGTGCAAACAAGACCCATTTCTCAATAAAGAAACATTTACAAATGTAAAATAATAATCATAAACAATACAAAATCACTATTATTAGGATTATAATAATAACTATCATTATTTTGTAATAATTCTAATCTAATAATATTACAAAAATACTATGAGAAAAAATTAAAACACCTTAATTTCATAGTAATGGACAAATGACACCACAATGAGTGTATGACACACTCACTAGCTGCTTTGACACTGTATTGATACTGTGTGGGTGTTTAATCATCCACCATCTGCTGGATTAAAAATGTCACTATTTGTGACAAGAAAATAAAACAAAAGTTAGCAAATATGTATATTTTTTATAAGACAACAGTGCTGCAGAAAGGAATATGAAATGCAGAGCTCTGGTCAATGGTCAATGAGCCAAACAGTAAACAAACGAGAAGAACTTTGACCCTTTTGGTGCTAAAACATCAAAAAAAAATATTTCTCAATTAAGTTGTATCGATGATTGGGACAAAACCAATGTCAAAGGAAACTCCTCCGACTTATTTAGTAGGAGCTGTCACTCGTATGAATGAAGTGCGTCCTGATGAACACAATTTGGTGCTTTGCAGTCAAATGACACTGCAGCTGTATCGGTCTCATGTTTTTTTCTTAGAGTGATAGACACATTGGGGCTTCAAGGGACACAGTATCATTCCTTGTGTGTCATAAGCAGAGGTGGGTAGAGTAGCCAGAAATTGTACTCAAGTAAGAGTACTGTTACTTTAGAGATTTATTACTCAAGTAAAAGTAAGGAGTAGTCATCCAAATATTTACTTGAGTAAAAGTAAAAAGTATGTTGTGAAAAAACTACTCAAGTACTGAATAACTGATGAGCAACCTGTTTGTTTAATAATTACGGCAACAGATAATGCACAAAAACATAAACATAGTAACGAGCAAATTCAGAGCCAGGAATATCTCTTAAGCAACTAAAACAATAATATATATTAAATAATAATACATTAAAATAAAAAAATTAAGGCAAATTGAGCCACAATAACTTAACAGCACCATAGGCTCAGTAGGCATTTATTGATTGATTGATTGATTGAAACTTGTATTAGTAGATTGTACAGTACAGTACATATTCCCTACAATTGACCAATAAGTTTTTCAACCTTAATCAATTACTTAATAAATGACCAAGTCGAGGTGATCTACCTCATATATAAATACACACACATATCATATATATATATATATATATATATATATATATATATATATATATATATATATATATATATATATATATATATATATATATATATACAGTATATAATTTATAGTTTTTTATTTTGCCGTTTTTGTTGAAATGTTAAAGGTGTTTTAATGAATATACATGCATGTTTAACATATAGATTCCTATCTTTCATGAAGACAAGAATATAAGTTGGTGTATTACCTGATTCTGATGACTTGCATTGATTGGAATCAGACAGTACAGTGCTGATGATGTCCACATTTTCAAATGGAGGAGAAAAAAAGTTCCTCTTTTCTGTCTAATACCACATGAAAGTCGTTGGTTTTTGGCATCTTATTTGTCCAGCTTCCATATTCGTTTTTATACACTTTACAAGAAATACATTGGCGGCAAACTCCGTAGCTTGCTCGCTTGTTTGCGCTGGCTTTCGGAGACTCTTATTTTGTTAGCGCAGGCGCGATGGAGCAGCGCTTTTATTGTGAAGACAGGAACTGTGCGATCAGTCTTTAGGCTTGTGACGGGAAGTACGGTTGAAATAAAAAGTGTGTTTTTTCCTTTACACTTTTGATTGATTGATTGAAACTTTTATTAATAGATTGCACAGTACAGTACATATTCTGCACAATTGACCACTAAATGGTAACACCCCAATAAGTTTTTAAACTTTTTAGGTCGGATTCGACGTGTGACAGTGGTTTTTCTTTGATTGGTTCAACGTCACCAGTGACTGCATTTGATTGGTGAAACACAGGCATGCGTATTTCCTACTTTGAATGCGTGTCTGACAAAATCAAAACAAACAAAACGTGCATTAACAGATCGATAAAAAAAAAAGTAGCGAGTAACGAGCTGATTGTAGATAAATGGAGCGGAGTAAAAGTAGCGTTTCTTCTTTATAAATATACTCAAGTAAAAGTTAAAGTATGTTGCATAAAAACTACTCTTAGAAGTACAATTTATCCCAAAAGTTACTCAAGTAGATGTAACGGAGTAAATGTAGCGCGTTACTACCCACCTCTGGTCATAAGGCATCAATGCTTCGATATCGTTTGACCCATCACTGTGCTATTCCAAAAAAGTACTGTAGTAGTAGAAAATATGCTATGCCACATTGTGTTACTAATCCCTTTTTCCACTCTACCTGCGAGGTGTAGAGTCTTCGTGTGGAGGAATGATGACCACTTTGACGGTGACCGAGGTTCGGAGCAGGTCGATCATCTGCTCGTGAGAAAGCGACGCCACGGCAACCTTGCAGATCTCCACCAGTCGACTGCCCTGCCTTAGTCCAGCTTGCCAGGCGTAGCCATAGGGCTCTACCTCTGCCACAATACCCTCAAAGTTGACGTGAAAGCCCAGCTGACCCAGGGCATTGCGGCGCAGGGTCATCTCTGCAGTTTGGCTTCCTTTGGTCAAAAGCTAGCAGACAGGAAATAAGAGGACAAAAGCCAAAAAATATATATTAAACCGCAACATTGGGATGCATTACTCATTACTCACAAGACATGTTTTAAAAGAGGTGTGGCGATTATAACTACAAGAAAAGATGTGTCTGGTGAATAAAATATATAGATTTAAACATTTTTTTGTTATGATATGGCATGCTATTAAACGCTTTTAATTGGCATTTGTTTATGTAGTTGCCCAACGCAGGCTCTGATCTACAGCCAGTTTAGTGCAGACAGACAGTGTACTCCATACAACCCAACAAGCAGCAAGGACCAATATCTGGGAGGATACATGGCAGGGAAATAGGCGTCACCGTTGTAGCCTTAAAAGGCCCTCTAAAACAACTTTAAAAGCCTCCACCAGTGCTTTATATACATGCTGCAAGTATATATATCTATATATATATTTATATATATATAGATATATATATATATATATCTATATATATATCTATATATATAGATATATATATATAGATATCTATATATATAGATATATATATATATATATATATTTTTTTTTTTTTTTCGGACTATAAACCGGGGGTGCGACATATACTCCGGAGTGACTTATGTGTGAAATTATTAACACATTACCGTAAAATATCAAATAATATTATTTATTTCATTCGCGGAAGTGACGAATAAAATGTCAGCAATCGTCACATATACACGTCAACCAATAAGAATTCGGTGTGGGAGGGTCATGGAAGAAGTGTATTGTGGGTCATGGAATGCTAACTGCTATATGCTACTGCCGTTCGTATTAAAATGGATCATTTCATCGTTGGCGGTAACTTATAAAAACTGAGAAGCACTGAACAAAAATTGGACCAAAAAGGAATTCATGTACTGCAGATTACAAGCTGGACGTAGTGAAACATGCAGCAGAAAACGACAAGAGGAAGCAGCGCGTACCTTTGGAGTTGGCAGAGTTGTTTAGAAGTGACATCGAGGAAGAAGATTTCATCGGATTTATCGATTAGGAGTGACAGATTGTTCGGTAAACGTATAGCATGTTCTATATGTAATAGTTATTTGAATGACTCTTACCATAATATGTTACGTTAACGTACCAGGCACATTCTTAGTTGGTTACAGTATTTATGCGTCATATAACGTACACTTATTCAGCCTGTTGTTCACTATTCTTTATCTATTTTAAATTGCCTTTCAATTGTCTATTCTTGGTGTTGGATTTTATCAAATACATTTCCCCCAAAAATGCGACGTATATGTTTTTTTCCTTCTTTATTATACATTTTCGGCCGGTGCGACGTATACTCCGGAGCGACTCAAATACGGTATATATATATATATATATATATATATATATATATATATATATATATATATATATATAAATATATCAACATTGCTCCTCTTGAATCTGAGGTTCGACTATTGGCCAGAACGTCCTTTCCAGTACCTTGGCGTAAACTTTCCCTGGGAGGCTGAGTAGTGTGATACCGCTATATTTAGCAAACACCTTCTGGTTTCCATTTTTGATTAAGGGAATCACCACCTTAGTCTGCCACTCCCTTGGCACTGTCCCAGACTTCCACGCACTGTTGAAAAGGCGTATCAACCTAGACAGCCCCTCAACACCCAGAGCCTTCAGCATTTCTGGATTAATCTCATCAACCCCCGCAGCTTTGCCACCGTGGAGTTGTCTAACTACCTCGGTTACTTTACTCCGAGAGATCCACTTCAATCCCCCATCATCCACAGGCTCTGCTCCTGTCAGCGAGGGTGTGTCTGATGTAGTTGGGTTGATGAGTTCCTCAAAGTGCTTTTTCCAGCACCCTACAACTTCCTCACTTGGAGTCAGCAGAGTCTCATCCTTGCTGCTTCTATTTCCTGAGGTGCTGTATGGTCTTCCAGAACAGCTTTGGTGCCGCCCGATAGTCCCCCAACTGCTCCCCCAGTAAGACTATGGAATCCCCTGGCGGCGCCCCATACAGGAACCAGTGCAAGATATCCAAGCAGGCCGAATACTCTGAACTATTGTTTGGTGCATACGCACAAACAGAGAGAGTGTTCCCCCTCCAACCCTAAGGCGAAGGGAGCTGAGCCTCTTGTCCACTGGGGTGAACTCCAACGTACAGGCACTCAGCCGGAGACTTCTGAGTATCCCCACACCCGCCTGGGCCCTCACACTCTGAGCAACAACAGAAGTGAACAAGAGCCATCCCTTGTCCAGAAGTGTGGTTTCAGAGCCCTTGCTATGCGTAGAGGTAAGTCCCACCAGATCCAACCGGTAGCGCTCCACCTCCCGCACCAGATCAGGCTCCTTCCCCACCAGCGTAGAGACATTCTACGTCCCAAAAGTCACTCTCTGCTGCCCCAAATTGATCCGTCTGAAGCCTCCACTTTTACGGCCATCCAACTGGAAGCACACCCGACCACACTGGTTCTGACTGCGGGTGGTGGGCCCACGTGACGGAGAAGATGGTGTGTCCACGCAGTTTCTTCGGGCTGTGCCCGGCCGGGCTTCGTGGCTAAGCACCAGGCGCTCACTGACGAGCCCTGGTTCCTGAGAAGGGCCCCGGGCTTTCTCCGAGCCGGGTAACGCATCTCCTTCCTGCTTGTTCCATGGGGTAGTATCGTAACCCTGATGGGCTACACCTTGCCCAAGGGTGACAAAGAAGTATGTGAGGCAGGGGCGTTCAACTCTCTGAGGCTTTATATAAACCCATATACCAGATAATGTATTCAATTAATCAAACAATAAATGAAAATGCACTCAATAATCAGCATGGATAAATTGCCATGTTTGTGTGTTGTCTTCATCTCTTGCTTCCAAACCTCTGAGCACGCTAATTTGATAGCAGAACTAATTGAACGGAGTAAACTCACTTGTCAGTTATCCACAAGCTTTGTCTCTCTGAGCGGAGGTGAGACTGCTATGTTATGCACACAGGGAGTAGCGATAGAACATGGCTTGTTGCTGGTGAGAAGCAGTGCAAGGTAATAACAATTACTGATTGCAATGCCAAATATGCGTTGTGCAAATATTTTGGTTACAAACCAAATTAGCAGGATTAACCTATCAACACGGACAAGCCCACAAAAAATGCATTTCAAGATGTTCAATAAGCGAAGTGAAATTTTTGCTAATAGAAATTGATAGTTCATTTTGTTTTTTTTGTTGACCTATTTAGGATATTCAAAAGTCTGTTGACCTTCTAATTAGAGTGATAAAAAATATGAATTACAAACCCCGTTTCCATATGAGTTGGGAAATTGTGTTAGGTGTAAATATAAACGGAATACAATGATTTGCAAATCCCTTTCAACCCATATTCAATTGAATGCACTACAAAGACAAGATATTTGATGTTCAAACTCATAAACTTTATTTTTTTTTGCAAATAATAATTAACTTAGAATTTCATGGCTGCAACACGTGCCAAAGTAGATGGGAAAGGGCATGTTCACCACTGTGTTAAAATCACATTTTCTTTTAACAACACTCAATAAACGTTTGGGAACTGAGGAAACTAATTGTTGAAGCTTTAAAAGTGGAATTCTTTACCATTCTTGCTTGATGTACAGCTTAAGTTGTTCAACAGTCCAGGGTCTTGTCATATTTTACGCTTCATAATGCGCCACACATTTTTGATTGGAGACATGTCTCTACTGCAGGTGGGCCAAGAAAGTACCCACACTATTTTACTACGAAGCCACGCTGTTGTAACATGTGGCTTGGCATTGTTTTGCTGAAATAAGCAGGGTCGTCCATGATAACGTTGCTTGGATGACAACATATGTTGGTCCAAAACCTGTATGGACCTTTCAGCATTAATGGTGCCTTCACAGATGTGTAAGTTACCCATGCCTTGGGCACTAATAAACCCCCATACCATCACAGATACTGGCTTTTGAACATTGCGCCTATAACAATCCAAATGGTTATTTTCCTCTTTGTTCTGGAAGACACCACATCCTCTGTTTCCAAATATAATTTGAAATGTGGACTCTTCAGACCACAGAACACCTTTCCACTTTGCATCAGTCCATCTTAGGTGAGCTCGGGCCCAGCCAAGCTGGCGGCGTTTCAGGATTTTGTTGATAAATGGGTTTGGCTTTGCATAGTAGAGTTTTAACTTGCACTTACAGATGTAGCGACCAACTGTAGTTACTGACAGTGGTTTTATGAAGTGTTCCTGAGCCCATGTGGTGATATCCTTTACACACTGATGTCGGTTTTTGATGCAGTACCGCCTGAGGGATCAAAAGTCCGTAATATTATTGCTTACGTGCAGTGATTTCTCCAGATTCTCTGAACTTTTTGATGATTTTACGGACCGTAGATGGTAAAATCCCTATATTCCTTGCAATAGCTCTTTGAGAAATGTTCTAAAACTGTTCGACAATTTGCTCACAAAGTGGTGACCCTCGCCCCATCCTTGTTTGTGAATTACTTAGCATTTCATGGAAGCTGCTTTTATACCCAATCATGGCACCCAACGTTTCCCAATTAGCCTGCACACCTGTGGGATGTTCCATATAAGTGTTTGATGAGCATTCCTCAACTTTATCAGTATTCATTGCCACCTTTCCCAACTTCTTTGTCACGTGTTCCTGGCATCAAATTCAAAAGTTAATGATTATTTGCCCCAAAAAAAATGCTTATCAGTTTGAACATCAAATATGTTGTCTTTGTACCATATTCACTGAATAGGGGTTGAAAATGATTTGCAAATCATCGTATTCCGTTTCTATTTACTTCCAATACAATTTCCCAACTCATATGGAAATGGGGTTTGTTTATATATAATGATTACATACTGCTTAAATTGGTCTAAAAAAATAATGCTGACAATAATATTGTGTATCGACGATAATTTATGGGACAATATCTGGTGGATAATTATTACAGTTATGCACTCAATTGTTCAACTGAAAATCTGCAGTATCTGTAATTCAATTCTAGTGAAGTGAATTATATTTTTATAGCACTTTTCTCTAGTGACTCAAAGCGCTTTCCAAAGTGAAACCCAATATCTAAGTTACATTTAAACCAGTGTGGGTGGCACTCGGTGCATGTGGGTAAAGTGTCTTGCCCAAGGACGCAACGGCAGTGACTAGGATGGCGAAAGCGGGGATCGAACATGGTATCCTCAAGTCGCTGGTACGGCCGCTCTAACAACCGAGCTATGCCGCCCCAATTCTAATAGGTAAAACATTGTGTTTACTATAAGCTGTCAGTATACCCAGTCTATATTGTCATTTTTCGACTGCATAGCGCAAGGTCAGCTTAACTATTTCAAAACAGTACAGCGGGAGACGGTAAAAACATGTAGCATTGAATGCAACGGTCGGCAGAAGACATGCCAACAAACAAGAACTGAGAATGATCGTCTCCTGTGTTTACTTCTCAGTATTCTGTTGTTGGCTACACTAAGGACTAAAGATGCGCGGTTTGCGGTCTCATCCGCGGAGTCTGCTGGTAAACCGTGGGTCGGGCGGTTAACATGACGAAAAAATAGATTCTAATTGGATTCGGGCGGGTGGCGGTTGAACCATCCGGAGACATTTGATATACTTGGTTCTGGGATCGGTATCCCTTGCCATTCAAAGAGCCATTTAAGACCCGTGTCATAAAGCGAAGAGGTCAATAGGAGACACCATTATTCTCTTGAATGACTGCCGGCAATCACCCAAATATTAAATATTAGTGCGTGCTATGAAGCCTTTTGGTTTGTCGCCTTCTACATTGCACACGAGCTGCTTGTCAGTCCAGCAACATGTTGTAAGTGGCTTCGCGGCAACACGCACACGACTGCAAGGCATACTGGGTGACACAGAGTACACTAATGGTTGTGATATAAACAATTTTAACACTCTTAGTAATATGCGCCACGCTTTGAAGCCACACCAATTAAGAACGACAAACACATTTCGGGAGAACATCCTCACAGTAACACAACATAAACGCAACACAACAAATACCCATAACCCTTTGTATTCATGACACTTCCTGACTATTTTATACACCCCAAACCCCGCCACCCCACCCCCCCGTGCTTCGGTAAGGTGGGAGGGGTTGGGGGCGCGGGGGTGTAAAATATATTCAGGAAGTGTCATGAATACAAAGGATTATGGGTATTAGTTGTGTTGCGTTTATGTTGTGTTACTGTGAGGATGTTCTCCCGAAATGTGTTTGTCAATCTTGTATTGTGTGGCTTCATAGCATGGCGCATATTAGTAAGTGTTAAAGTTGTTTATATCACAACCATCAGTGTAGTCTGTATTACCCAGTATGCCTTTCAATCTCATACGTATGATTGAGGTAGCTGCACACAACATGTGGCCGGACTAACAATCGGTTCGTACATGTTGTTGAAGGTGTCAAAGGCAATGGCTTCACAGCACGCCCATATTCTTGTCATCAGGATGAACGCTATTGAATAGTCGCGAGAACGTTAGCGGCTCCATTACTCTGTGAAACAGTGTTAAATAGCTCTGTGAGTGGTAAAGGTGGCCAACCTCTGATATAATTCAGCGGGCGGTTGGCGGGCGGGTACGGTCCCGATAAAAAGTTGGTTTGGGTGGACGGCGAGTGGATGACGATTTTGGTGACGCGGATGCGGATGATATAATTGCCTATCCGCGCATCTCTACTAAGGACACATTTTTATTGAAGAAGAGACTGAGGGCAGCAAAATGGACATTGTGGAGTACTTATAAAGCATGGCAATAGGGTAAGCTGACATTAACATGCCTTGTATCTCCAAATACTACAATGTTCTGTCAAAAGTGAAGAGTGCGGTGGAAAAGGTGTGAATATACGCTGATAAGATGTAACTGCATGGAAAGAAGACACACCCTACTTACCTCTAGTCTCTTGACAACCTCTCCGAAGTCTTCTGTGTTGTTATTGATGGAGCGAAGTGAGACGCTTTCGCCACGCTCATAGAAGATCTTCAAGGAGGCGGGACTTCCCGTCGACCAACCAATCACGTCGTGCGTGGCACAGTTGAACACAACCGCTTTGGCTTCCTGATCCAGCAGGATTACAAAGTCGTTCGAAATGGCCAGGAGGCATTCCCGCTCCGCGCCGGCAACCTGGTCTTCAGCGTGTACCTGCCAGGTGATGGCCCCCAGGCTACGGAGCTCCGCTCCGCTGTACGGCCGCACTTTCTCACGCCGCTTGTGCGCCAGGGAAATAAAGGGGAACTTCCCGGTGGGTTCAACAGGTGTGTTGGTTACATGACGTTCCGCGAGGTCCCTTAAGTACTCCTGACGTGTGCGTGTCGCCATGGCGCCAAACTTTTCCGATTTGTGGGCTGCGTTTTCAGCGTTAATCACTTTAGCCAACAGGAAGTCCCTGAAGACAGAGGATTTTGGGAAGGTCACGCCCTTGGGGATAGGTGGACCAAAGGGGGGGACGTCCTGGGAGCGGCTAACAGCCACGCTGTGGAGAAACAAATACTGTATATAGGTTACTGCAACACAACCATAATCATCCATTTTCTGTATTACTTATCCTTTTCATGGGCGAAGCATATTACATCTCAGAAACAGAGTGAACAGTCAACATTGCATGGAGTAGGAATTAATCCGGCACTAACTGAGCAAAAGTCAGCTATGTATTCCCAACAAAATGTCTTCAATTTACATCTAAGAACCAGTGCTACTTAATATTAATTGATACCAATATAAAACTACAATTGTACCTCAACTTAAGAGAACCCCAACTTAAAAGTGTTTAAGATAAGACCTGTCTCTCAGCTAATTATTATGCTTTGAGTTACAGCAACAAATTTTGTTATACAAAGTCTGCACCATACTGAAGCAGAATGAGTCTGCAGCTACAATGCCAGCCAAGAATGCTAAAACAATTTTTAAACGGCAGACATTTATCCATGGAAATTTTAAGAAGTTGCTGATGGTGTGTTTGATAGAGAAGCAGCTTGAAAAGATAAAGGCCGTAGTTCATTATTTCATTACGTCATAAAACTACTGTAGTATTTAGTGGTGCATTCTATTAATATGTTTTTTAGACAATACTTCTTATTTAGGCAGCACAGTGGGGCAGTGGGTAGTACTCGTGCCTCACAGCGAGAAAGTCTTTCTGGGTGGAGTTTGTATGTTCTTCCCGTGACTGCATGGGTTCCCTCCGGGTACTCCGGCTCCCTCCCACCTCCAAAAACATGCACCTGGGGATTGGTTGATTGGCAACACTAGACTGTCCCTAGTGTGTGAATGTGAGTGTGAGTGTTGTCTGTCTGTGTACCTTGCCTTCCGCCAAAGTGCAGCTGGGATAGGCCTCAGCCCCCACGTGACCCCAAAGGGGGCAATTGGGAGAAGATGGATGAATGGACTTCTTATCTAAAAGTTAGTTTTTCTTTTTAAAATTCATGTCACTTGTTAAACATTTGCTTCTTAAGGGGAGCGAGCACCAATTTAGTTGATCTCAATTAATTTCAAAGGAGACATTGATTTGAGATACAACTATTTTTTAAATTAAAAACCACATCGCAGAACCAAATAAGATTGTTTCACATTATACAAATGTATTCAAACAAATACCAGGGTTTACAAATGCACCGAAAACTTAAATACGATGTCCTACCATAGCGTGGAGATTTTTGGCTATTTCTGCAGTTCACATTTTTTTAAACAAACCACTAGCATTGTATTTTATCTTTATTTTATTTTGCTTTGTTTTCTCTTCTCTATGTCTGTTTGTCTGTCCCCGAGCCGGGGTTGTTGCGGTCGTCTTCTGTTATTGCTTTTTTCTGTTAGCCTCAAGTAAATTTTACCACAATTGCTACAAAGGAGAACTATGCTAGTATGCTAGATTCTGTCATACAGCCCACTCGTACTGCATGATGAAGCTGCAGAACAGGGTAAGTAAAAAAAATGTGATGTCCTTTGAAACATGACTTGCTGTCAAAAAGTGTCTCGTTTTTCGTTGCAAGGACAGAAAATTACCTCATAAAAAGTATTTTGGTTTCCACAGTAGCATGTTTTACCCGTTTCATTTAAGAACCCTTCTAGCTAATGCACTTCTCTTATTAGTGTGCTGAGACTGGATAACAATGAATTAGTGAACAGGTGTTCAGAAATCACCTGCCTGGTTGACTCCAATACAGGTTAGACGGTAACATAACCATTGGGAATGAAACATTTTTGAATAAGACAATTCCTGAAAATACAAAGGCAAATCAGACCTCAAAACATTGTTTAATCCAAGATTGAATCCAAGCACTTTAAAATAATATTCAGGATGAAAAAAAAACAAACTTGAAATAGGTACACAGAGTGTTCCTAAACTGGTTGCATAGGCAACATTTTTTTATCAAATGTATCAAAAATAATAGTTTCTTAAATTTAATGTACAAATTTTAATTTTCTGTTTTTAAAACAATTATTCACACGTTCATTTGTATTGTATTTTAGAATTATTAATTGAAATGGAAATAATGTATGTATATTACACATGTATGATAAATACTCTCTACCATATCATGTACATACTAATTAATATTTTGTTTATTTTGTAAACAAAGTGTTAATAATCAAACAAATATTGTTTTGTAATAGGAGAGGGAGAAGTATTAAGTATTAAGTTGTACTACAGGCTACCAATTCACTTCATTGTCGCGATTGACGATGTGGAGAATCAATTCATTAATCCAGTTTGTAAAGTGCTATTTATAGAAGGGATGACGATGTACGGTAAGTCTCAACGTTTTTAACTCCTGTTTCCATGCCTCTACCATTGAGCAGAACAAAATAATTGTACTAGCTCTTAGGTCTTGGTGAATGTTTTCTTTCGATGATACTTTAGACCAGTGATTATAAACTAGTGGGGCGAGACCCAAAAGTGTCTCACAGAAACTATCTTAAAACATTTTAAATACATGCCTGACTTGTTTATGCTTTTTGCTCGGTGTACACCCACAAGATATTGATATGAAAGGGAAAATCTCACTTGTGGTCCTATTTAGCAGAATTGTGATATTAAGGCTACGTTCACAATCGGTAGGTTTTTTTTTCAAAGCCAATCTTTTTGTTTGGTTGTTGACATTGAACACAAACTGAACTGCATGCAGACTGACGTCACATGTGGGGCAATTTCTGAACCGAATCATTGCGTGGAGACGATCAAGAAGAAGGAAGCGGAGGAAAGACAGCATTTTGGCTCTCACAGTTTGTGGGACATTTGCTTCCATCTCGGTTGACAGGGCAGCAGCCAGTGTTGACAACCTGCCACTCTGTACTGCTCTGGTTTGGAGAAGTGCCACTGTGGCTTGAGTGTGAAAACACAAACAGCCTACATTTCCTACACAAAGATCCAGAGTTACGCAATGCCATCTTTTCAGCACAGTGTGACTAAGGGGCAGCGGTTGAAAGCGGCTGGATTAGCACCCCGCTGGCCCCAGGCCGTTTCTTTAATGCTCCTGTCTGGCCCAAAGTGACCTGAACATGATCAAATCCCGATGACTCAAAAAATTGTAGTATAGAGATCAAACACACCGCACGGAATGACATAGTGCATGCACAGATGAGTGTGTTATTAGGTCACAATCTGTGAACTCAAACTATATCAACACAATCAGTCATATTTACCTACTGGTTCCACAGCAAAAAATCCTGGATTTTTGTTGCAACAGACTAATACACTTGGCAGCGCTAACTTGTGATGCTTTATGTAGCGACAATGGGAAATCCGACCCCACATTAATTTCCACGTCACAGAGGAACAGCATCCATGGGAAAAGTCTTGGCAAACAATCAGTAATTAATCTCACAAAGTGGTGCAGCAACCAAAGAAAGGCGGTGTTAGCACCTCTGGGTGTGGTTGATCCACTGTTCTCAAAGATTCACTGTCCCACACATCTCCATTTCATTGCAAAAACCAGCAGAAGCACCTCACCTCAAAAAGCAATTAGTGGTCATACAAAAATAATATTTTCCAAGGATTTCCTGATAAATTAGCACAATTTGCTTGCAGGTTGCAAGACAGAAGGCAAGCTTGACTCATCCGCTCCTGAGGTAGACTTGCTGTGCTCTGAGAAACTCTGTCCCTCCACGATCCTTTCCAATCACATGCATGTCTGGCTGAAGTGAACACTTCATGTGCACGCCGCTAACTCCTTCAGACCACTCCGGCTCACGCTGCCCAAAGGCAAAGTGGCAGGCAGAAAGAAAGGGAAGGCGGACGCTTGCATTGTCAGAGCGAGCCTTGCAAGGAAGGCATTAGGGAGCGAGAGAACGGTGTGTGCAAGGGTAACAGTGTGCAAGTTACCATGAGAAATAGGTAAAAAGAGAAAGAAAGCGAGGAGAGGTGGTAACTATGAGTACATGTACACTGAGAGTATTTGTTCGGAGGGATGGCAATCAAGGGAGTGAGCACACATGATTAAGCCAAGAGTCAGCCAGTGGAAAAAAAGTGCATGTCAACAAATACTATAGTGACAAACTTCTCCATGTTGCCATAATCACACTAATGTTTATTTGGGTGCATACATAGAGTTGATATAAACATACACAGAGCTCCCGCAATGGGAGCAAGTGTGGTTTGATATATGGAGATATTCATTGTGGTCATCTTACAAAATTTTCAGTGGTAGCTTCTAGGTGGTATCTACTCAAAAGACACATTGATTGGAAACTGCAGACAGGAGTAAAGTTGAACCTGTGTCTTATTACAGACCAAACGATCAGTCACGAGACTAGGATGGCGATGTTATTGTCTATAAAGAGTGGGGATAGGATGAATCAAACAAATAGTGTAAAATGTTCATAATAAACTCGGTTTGTATAAATTTGAATGTTTTTTGGAGCATTGACAATACTTTTTTGTCTTCTATCTACTACACGAGCTACGGAGAAATGGCTGACGTTATCCTAAGTTATCACACAACTGATTGTGGAATTGGAAACCAGTTCTCTCTGGCTGTTCTCTCCGTGGAGCACCAACACACTGCTATTTACTGCATTATTCACAGGCAAAAAAGAACAAGCAATATGGTGGTGGGGACTGTTTACACCAAAAAAAGCATACAAATTCAAGATAAAAACGCTGAACTCGGTCAATATTTTGAAAGTATATGATAAGATAAAAACCGTCCCATTAAAATAGTGTCATAATGTTTTCAAACAAGACACTTTAAATATGGGACATGATGCCAGTGCATCTCGACATTTGGAGAGAAACCTATAAACAGCCTTATTTTGACATTAGTTTGGCTCTTTTTTGTATTTAGTAGAAATGGGATTCATATGGCTCCATTCATTACAGCTTATAAGACACATGAAACGTGACAAATTGGGGAGGGGTGCACTATCCACTTTAGCTGCCAGACAGCAGTAGAGAGTTGTACGTCTTAAAATGTGTTTTGTGGCAGTCCCAACTTTGACCATAGTTCCAGTTGGTGTGTAAAATCTCCTTTTTTATCATTTTCAGCAGACTGCTTTGCCCAAAAAAAAAAAATCAGAGCACCGTTTGACCCATGCCTTCCAGACAATACTTTTGTCTAAATGCACTGCTGAGTGGTCACAAACTTACAAGGCTTTGTAAACCACGCAATACAAAGAATGATGGCTATTTTTCAGGGTTGATATATGGAGATATTTATTGTTGGTCATCTAACATAATTTTCAGTGGCAGCTTCGAGATGGTATCTGCTCAAAAGACACATCGATTGGAAACTGCAGACAGGAGGAAGGTTGAACCTGCATTTTATTAACGACCATAATGGTCAGTCACGAAACTAGGACGGCGATGTTAGTGTTTATGAGGGGATAGAATGAATCAAACAAGTAGTGTAAAATCTTCAGAATAAACCTGAAGAATAGTCAGAAGTATGTTTGTGGTTTGTATAAGTTTGAATGTTGTTTTTAGCATTGACAATTCTTTTGTATCTTCTATCTACTACACAAGCTTTGGAGAAATAGATGACTGTGGAGAGGGGCGTGGCCTACGCGTTCCCTGCGGGCGGGGCATGCGCAGGAGCCGGTCACGAAGCAGCAATCAGGTGAGCAGATACCTCAGCTGGGACGAGTTATCTAATCACCTGATCCTTTATCAGCAGGGCTGGAGATCATGAAAGAAAACGACAGGAGGGAGAGACTGGCGGACGGACGGGGGAGTGGAAGGAAGAGACAATACTGTGTAATCTGAGTGAGCTGAAAAGCCAAAAAAGAAAGTGTAACCACTGAACAAAGTGTGTTGTGTCCGTGACAAAGTGGAGGATCCAGGTCGGAGACCTTCTACAGTGGCGCCCAACAAGTAGGAAAAACGCACAACAAATGTCGGCACCGACCCCCCTCGAGGCACTTGGGCAAGTGCTGGCACAGGTGTCAGCAGCGAGCCAGCAGCAGACGCAAGTGCTAAAATTATTAATGGACAGAGCGGAGACAGGAGGAGGTGGTTCGACCATGAAACGCATGGGAGAAGGAGAGGATCCTCAAACATTCCTGGACGTCTTCGAGGTGACAGCAGTGGCAAACAAATGGCCGGAAGAGGAATGGGGAGCAAAACTGCTGCCGCTCCTGGAGGGGGAGGCACAGCGGGCGGGGCTGGGTCTCCCGGCAGCGGCCCGCCTGCAATATGTCAACCTCCGACATGCTATCTTGGACAGAGTAGGCAGCAGCCCCGAAGACCACCGCCGAAAATTCCGGGGGATGAGGCTGGAGCCAGATGACCAGCCATCTGTATTCGCCTACCGGCTAAGAGATGCAGCGACCCGGTGGCTACAGCCCAACGGGCAAGATCAGAACATGTTGGAGGCCATAATCCTGGAGCAGTTTTTGGACGGCATCCCGGCCAGAACCTCAGCGTGGGTGAGGTACCACAGCCCTCTGGAGGTGAAAGCAGCAGTCAAATTGGCGGAGGAACACCTGGCGTTGCAGCGGGAAACGATCCCGAAGACGGCCGCAGGACCCACCACAGCGACCCGCCGCCGACTCGCCCCCCGACGCAAAATTGTGCGTGGGGAATTAAAAACTATGCTTGAAATGGGGGTGATAGAAGAATCTCACAGCGCATTGTGTAGTCCCATTGTGTTGGTGGGGAAGAAGGATTGGACCGTGCGTTTCTGTGTAGATTACCGCAGGGTGAACGATCAGTCACGTTTTGACGCATACCCAATGCCCCGGGTCGACGAGCTCCTGGATCGGCTGGGCACTGCTAAATTTTTTACCACACTGGATTTAACCAAGGGCTACTGGCAGATTCCCTTGTCTCCAGAGTCCCGGGAAAAAACGCCCTTCTCCACTCCGGACGGATTGTACCAATTCGTGACCCTTCCGTTCGGCTTGTTCAGTGCGCCTGCCACGTTCCAGCGTCTCATGGACCGAGTGCTACGGCCCCACGCTGCCTACTTGGATGATGTCATCATCCAGAGTGGCAGCTGGGAACAGCACATGCAGCGGGTGGGGGCGGTGCTCGAGTCCCTGAGGCGGGCGGGGCTCACTGCCAACCCGGCGAAATGCGCGGTTGGCCGGAGGGAGGTACAGTATCTGGGGTACCACTTGGGGGGTGGCAGGTGCGACCGCAGGTGGAAAAAACAGCAGCGATCGCCGCCTGCTCACCTCCCAAAACTAAAAAGTAGGTGAGGCAGTTCCTGGGGCTGGCGGGTTACTACCGCCGGTTCATTCCTCGATTCGCGGACTGGACCGGCCCATTGACTGACCTCACCCGAAAGGGTGCTCCAGAACTGGTCCAGTGGACGGAGCAGTGCCAGCGGGGATTTTAGCAGGTAAAGAAAGCACTCTGTGAGGAGCCGGTACTGCGCATGCCTGACTTTAAGATCCCTTTTTGTTTACAGGCGGACGCGTTCAGGGCAGTATTACTGGTGCGCTGCAGTGAAACAGAAGTCTGTCACTAAAGTTGCTGCTTCCTTGTTAATGTTGTGTTTCAACCTCTATAGTAGTGTTAGTCATATTTACAAGCTGTGTAAGGGGGAAGAAGCACAACGCTGATACGATTGTCCAACAGTATGGTCGCGCACACACAGACACAAACACACGAAAACGTACACAATCACACACACATTCACACACACATTCACAGACACACAGATTCAAAGTCAATAAAAGCAGATTGTTGCGTGCAGGATTATACTAAGCATCGTTGCTTCCCTACTGTTTACCAATGCTGTAACTTCTAACAGACAGTTTCATCATGATGGAGGTAAAAATGCTAACAGCTGGTCACCGCGATCATACTCAAATCAAACTCAAATTGCGCTCCTCGATTAGGGTCATATAATCGCCCAGCCCTAGGTACCTTTGTAATTGGACACAAATGCAATTTTATTGTCAGAATGTCATGCAAGAACATTTTTAAAAATGTTTCACTTGAATGCACTACATTTAAATGCTGAAAACTTGGTTAAGGTTTATCGAAAATCCAGTCAGGGTGTATTTTGGAGTGACATTTGCCAGCCAACACACCAGTCGGAGTCTCCTCTCTCATCTTTACGCTGACGTATGCACTGACTTCATGCACTGTCGTCAACTAAAGTTGAAAAGACGATATAACTTTTCACATTGACGTACAATTTATTTGTTAAATCTGTTTTCTTAAGACCGCCACTGGTAAATTATGCTACCACTGTGATTGATGGGTATATTATATTAAATGTATATCATTTGAGTTCAACATGTATTACTTATTGCTTATAAAAGAGTTCTTACTGTTTTTTGATGCATTAACTTCAGCACTTTATATGGATCTTACTTTGGTAAATGGCTAAGACTGCATTTGTCTGGTAAAACCAATAAACATTTTTTACAAAGCTATGTTTTTGGTTGTATATACATTTTTACTACACTGTTAAGAATTTTAATTAAAATACCTCAAGTTGAGGTCTCCCTTCCACACTGGCGTTGCACGCAGTGAGAGGCGACGTGCTGGGGTAGCAATTCTTGTGGCCCCCGGTCTCATAGCCTGTTTGTTCGAGTTCAACCCAGTGGACGAGAGGGTAGCCTCCCTCCGCCTTTGGGTGGGGGGACGGGCCCTGACTGCTGTTTGTGCTTACGCATCAAACAGCAGTTCACAGTACCCAGCCTTTTTGGAAACATTTGAGGGAGTACTGGAAAGTGCTCACCGGGTGATTCCCTTGTCCTACTGGGGGACTTCAACGCTCATGTTGGCAACGACAGTGAAACCTGAAGAGGCGTGATTGGGAAGAATGGCCGCACGGATCTGAACCCGAGTGGTGTTTTGTTATTGGACTTTTGTGCTCGTCACAAATTGTCCATTACAAACAACATGTTAAAACCTAAGGGTGTCCATATGTGCATTTGGCACCAAGAAACCCTAGGCCGCAGTTCCATGATCGACTTCGTAGTTGTGTCATCGGATTTGCGGCCTCATATTTTGGACACTCGGGTGAAGAGAGGGCGGAGCTTTCTACTGATCACCCCCTGGTGAGTTGGCTGCGATGGTGGTGCCCAAACGCATTGTGAGGGTCTGCTGGGAACGTCTGGCAGAGTCTCCTGTCAGAGAGTTTCAATTCCACCTCCGGAAGAACTTTAAACATGTCACGAGGGAGGTGCTGGACATTGAGTCCGAGTGGACCATGTTCCGCACCTCTATTGTTGAGGCGGCTGATTGGAGCTGTGGCCGCAAGGTAGTTGGTGACTGTCGTGGCGGTAATCCTAGAACCTGTTGGTGGACACCGGCGGTGAGGGATGCCGTCAAGCTGAAGAAGGAGTCCTATCGGGTTCTTTTGGCTCTTAGGACTCTGGAGGCAGCGGACAGGTACCGACAGGCCAAGCGCTGTGCGGCTTCAGCGGTCACGGGGGCAAAAACTGACTTGGGAGGAGTTCGGGGAAGCCATGGAAAACGACTTCCGGACGGCTTCGAAGCGATTCTGGACCCCCATTTTCTGCCTAGGGAAGGGGAAGCGGTGCACTGTCAACACCGTGTATGGTGGGGATGGTGTTCTGCTGACCTCAACTGCGGATGTTGGGGGTCGGTGGAGGGAATACTTCGAAGACTTCCTCAATCCCACCAACACGTCTTCCTAAGAGGTAGCAGTGCCTGGGGAATCTGTGGTGGGCTCTCCTTTTTCTGGGGCTATGGTTGCTGAGGTAGTTTAAAAGCTCCTCGGTGGCAAGGCCCCGGGGGTGGATGAGATCTTCCCCTTATGGCTCCGGATACTGTGGGGCTGTCTTGGTTGACAAGACTCTGCAGCATGGCGTGGACATCGGGGGCGGTACCTCTGGATTGGTGGTTCCTCTCTTTAAGAAGGGGATCCGGAGTGTGTGTTCCAACTATCGTGGGATCACACTCCTCAGCCTTCCCGGTAAGGTTTATTCAGTTGTACTGGAGAGGTCCCTGTACGATCAGTGTCAGAGCTTGGTCCGCATTGCCTGCAGTAAGTCGGACACGTTTCTAGGGAGGGTTGGACTCCGCCAAGGCTGCCCTTTTTCACCGACTTTGTTCATAACTTCTATGGACAGACTTTCTAGGCGCAGTCAAGGCGTTGAGGGGATCCAGTTTGGTGGCTGCAGAATTAGGCATCTGCTTTTTGCAGATGATGTGGTCCTGATGGCTTCATCTGGCCAGGATCTTTAGATCTCACTGGATCTGTTCGCAGCCGAGTGTTAAGCGACTGGGATGAGAATCAGTACCGCCAAGTCCGAGTCCATGGTCCCCGCCCGGAAAAAGGTGGAGTGCCATCTCCGGGTTGGGGAGGAGACCCAGCCCCAAGTGCAGGAGTTCAAGTACCTAGGAGTCTTGTTCACGAGTGAGGGAAGAGTGGATCGTGAGATTGACAGGCGGATCGGTGCGGCGTCTTCAGTAATGCGGACGCTGTATCAATCAATCAATCAATCAATCAATCAATCAATGTTTATTTCTATAGCCCTAAATCACAAGTGTCTCAAAGGGCTGCACAAACCACAACGACATCCTCGGTAGAGCCCACATAAGGGCAAGGAAAAACTCACCCCAGTGGGACGTCGGTGACAGTGACAATGATGACTATGAGAAACCTTGGAGAGGACCGCATATGCGGTCAACCCACCCCCCCTAGGGGACCGAAAGCAATGGATGTCGAGCGGGTCTAACATGATATTTTGAAAGTCCAATCCATAGTGGATCTAACATAACCGTGAGAGTCCAGTCCAAAGTTGATCCAATATAGTAGCGAGAGTCCTGTACAAAGTGGAGCCAGCAGGTAACCGTTGTATTGATCCGTTGTGGTAAAGAAACCGCTGGGCCGGAAGGCAAAGCTCTCAATTTACCAGGTGATCTACCTTCCTTACCTATGGTCATGAGCTTTGGGTTATGACCGAAAGGACAAGATCACGGGTACAAGCGGCCGAAATGTGTTTCCTCCGCTGGGTGGCGGGGCTCTCCCTTAGAGATAGGGTGAGCAGCTCTGCCATCCTGAAGGAGCTTATAGTAAAGCCACTGCTCCTCCACATTAAGAGGAGCCAGATGAGGTGGTTCGGGGATCTGGTCAGGAAGCCACCGAACGCCTCCCTAGGGAGGTGTTTAGGGCACGTCCAACCGGTAGGAGGCCACGGGGAAGACCCAGGACATGTTGGGAAGACTATGTCTACCGGCTGGCATGGGATCGTCACGGGATCCTCCGGGAAGAGCTGGACGAAGTGGCTGGGGAGAGGAAAGTCTGGGCTTCCCTGCTTAGGCTGCTGCACCCGCAACCCGACCTCGGATAAGCGTAAGAAGATGGATGGAAGTTGAGGTATTTTCTCAACATTTTTTAGGTGAGGTAAAAAAGATTTATTA
Source organism: Nerophis ophidion (assembly GCF_033978795.1). Lineage (NCBI taxonomy): Eukaryota > Metazoa > Chordata > Actinopteri > Syngnathiformes > Syngnathidae > Nerophis > Nerophis ophidion. Next base: position 39,286,814 of record NC_084613.1, read on the forward strand.
AATTAATCAATTACTAATCTCATTTAATTATTCACTAGTTTTCAATCGCTTTGGCTTTTCAAAAATTGGATTAACACATTTAGATTGTGAAATTGGAAACCAGTTCTCTCTGGCTGTTTTCTCCGTGGACGCCCAACACGCCGCTATTTACTACATCATTCACAGGCGAAGAAAAACAAGCAATGTGGTAGTGGAGACTGTTTTCGCCAACAAGGATACAAATTCAAGATAAAAAAGATGAAATAAGTCAATATTTTTAAAGTATATGATAAAATAAAAACCCACTCATTTCATTAATGTCATGATGTTTTCAAAGAAGACCTTTAAATAAGTGACATGATGCCAGTGCATCCCTGCATTTTAAGAGAAATCTATAAACAGCCGTATTTTGACATTATTTTGGCAAAATTTTTGCATTTAGTAGGAAAAGGATTCATATTGCTCCATTTGTCACGGTTTACAAGACACATGAAACATGACAAATCGGGGAGGGGTGCACTATCCACTTTAGCCACCAGACAGCAGTAAAGAGTTGTACGTCTTAAAATGTGTTTTTTTTGCAATTCCAACTTTGACCACAGCATCATTGGTGTGTAAAATTGCTTTGTTCCTCATTTTCAGCAGACTGCATTACCAAAATAATCCCTTCCTGCCTTATCAAGCAAAGTCTACCAAGGCATGGAGCCACATTAATCTATTTCCTACTGTACACAAAGGAATTAATACAGAGTAAACATTAAACATGTATGTTCCGTTAGTCAGTAGACAACAATACTAAACAGGTAAGACAGCATTGATCTCATGCATTACCAACAACACCAAATAGCAGTGGACAGTTGTAAATATCTGTTAGATCTGGAACTTGACAGCTACTAGCGATAATTAGCATATAGCATTTACTACTTCTACTATATTTACCACATGACTTAACAAACTGCAATCACCACAATCGCCCTTTAGTTTACGAGAGGTGCAATGTGTATGTATGGCCAACAGTCGCATTACAGACAGCATGGAAACAGGGAATTCACATGCAGTTGTGAAAATAGAAGAAACCGAATATTTAAGAAATCAGACTAATTTAGTGCATGGAAATTTACTGACTCAGAACCTATAATTTACTGGCTCTCGAGTCACATATTGATGGTGGTAGGATACATTTGTAGCCACAGCTGCCCTGGGGTATAATAACGGAAACATGACTGCCAAGTAGGGGCGGCGTGGCTCAGTTGCCATGCTAGGAATTTGAGGGCTAAAGGATCGTCAACCTAGTCACGACCGTTGTGTCTTTGAGCAATACACTTTACCCCCCTTTCTCCTGATGTGTCATGGTTAGCACCTTGCATAGCAGCTTCCACCATCAGTGTGTGAACAAATGTGTGTGAATAGGTCAATGTGATTTAAAAGCCATTTGGGTATCTTTTCAGGTAAAGTAAAGAGCTCTATAAATAAACACCATTTACTATTTGCCAATTTGCGCCAACGGCCTTGTGGAGAGGCGGAGCCAACAGGCCGACGGCAGGGCAGGGCAGGGCACGCTGCCTTGCCCAAGATGGGGGCAAGGAGGCGGAGGATGCGGTGGAGCGGAGAGGCGGGGCTTGCTGGGAGCAATGCCTCCACAATCTAAATCAGGTGCGTGGCACACACACCTGCGCACAATTAACTCATCTCTTCCTGCTTTATAAAAGGGGAGAAGGAGGAGAGATCAGAGAAGGAGATGGAGTGTCCGCAGCAGATGCAGTGCGTGAAGAGCAAGAGCGACAGAAAGCAGACAACGACAACGACGACGACGACGGCGGCTGAAAAGCGACCGGCGAACGAGCAGTGGAGGAAGGAGCTGAAAAGCGATCCAAACTGCAGCCAAGCTTTATTGCAAAATAAAGAGGTCAAACCTGCTAAAGAGATGTCCTTCCTTGGCGGTCTGCTGAACCCGAGCGACGACAGTAAGAGACTGTCACAGGCCTCTTTAACCACCACCAAAAATGAATTCACAAATATACACCAGTGTTGACTGCACAGGAGAAAAGGTGGGTAAAGTGTCTTGCCCAAGCACACAACAGTGGAAGCTGAATTCGTACCAGGAAGTTTATGGACAGCCACTTTATCATCTGAGCCACACCGCCCCATCACTATCAACAATAAGGCAATACAGCGATATGACGATGCATTGGAATTACCACTTATGACGCATTATATTGTCAATCTATGATTTTAATAAATAAAACAAAACATTACAACTTTAAAAAAAACACTTTAATCCCACGTAAAGCAAACATGTGGCATTACCGTACCACTTAAAACAGCAGTATTCAAGCTTATCTGTAAATGAATTATTTTGCAGTTATTACTGTATGTTGTTTGTGTAATATTTTATCATGCTTGAGCAGACCGAAGCAGTACGCAGTAAATGTGCAAAAAAAGGCCCTGCCATTTAAATACGCCACGGTGACAGTACACGGAGGATTATAAAGACATTCACAATATCTTAAGAGGTCACAATCCGAGGAAAAATAATGCCTAGGCAGTGTGTGCTATCAAGATCCTGAAATCATTAGCAAATAAGGTATCATCTATCATCTTTAAGATATTTATCCGTTTGTCATACAATGTTTAAGTCAGTATTATTTTATCTCTGACATACTCAGCTTCCATACATTCATTATGCAATGTGTGTCGGTTTTACACGGGTATTGTTATTATTATTTTTTTCAACGTTTGTAGACTCTTCTTTCTTTCTTTCTTTCTTTTTAATAAAAGTTTATGATATTTTCAACAATGTTTTAATTTGATAATGAATATTACCATTAAACATTTTTTGAACTATTAAAAACGAGTCAACCAGGCACATGTTTTCTTTGAAATTGCTGAGATATGGAGAAGGGGTAAGATTAAATAACCTGTGCTTCTTCCTACTCCTTTTGGAAAAGATGGATGTAGCTGTTTTTTTGAATATTCAAAATTCCATTACCATTAATAGTATCATCATTTATCACTTTTGAAAAAATACTGTACACTAAAAGAAAAAGGATAAATAGTATTTGTTCCCCAGTGCAGTGGTTCTCAAACTTTTGTCACAAAGTATCATATAAAAAAACGTGTCTCTCCAAATACCATAATAATGACCAACGTTAAAATACTGTAGCGTAGAAGGACTAAGTATTCATTAAAACAAGTCTAAAGTGTTTATTTAACAAGTATATTTAATATTTTTGGCCAGTGTAACATTACACACATAAAAACACTGTACTTTAACAAAGTGATTCTTTGGCGAACCACTAGATGAAGCCCTAGTGGTACAAGTACCAGTTTGAGAATCACTGTCATAGTGTATGCCTAAATATTCGCACAGACTGACTTAACTGATTTTGCTCTGATTTATGAGTAAATGAAAATAATTTACCTGTAGCATGTGTTGTCTGAGCAAGGGTTGTGCACCCTAACCACAATGAAAACATGCTGAAAGTGAGAGCGAATGGCTTTCGGGGTGAAAGGGTATGCACCGGGCTCCTGGAACACAATGGTCACGATGTCGTTCCCAATGTGGCGCTTTCTCAGCAACTGGTCCATCAAAGACACGCAAATATTGGTTAAAATGTACACTGAGATGGCTTGCAACTAAAAATAGCAGACATAGGTCATCATCAATGATGAACACAACATGTATATTCACCCAATGTACCTGTTGCCTATTATTGGGTGTGTAAGGCAGTAGAGTGGACACGTGGAACATGAGCTCGTAATCCTTGTAGGATGTGTACAGCGAGTGTGTGCCTGTAGAGTCCGCTGCAGGGATGAGCACAAGAAAGCAGTTGAGACTCATTGTAACATTACTGCAACCCAACACTCCCTTTTATATGTTTTAGTGTCTTCCTGTGTCAGATGGGATGCAATTTCACCTCAGCCTAAGCATGAAGACAATAGTAAAGTATGGCTCAGCCATTCTACCATTAGGTTGCTCATATATCCTGTGATGGATAAGGAGGGGCTTAGTGCATATACTGCAGATTATTTAAACTGTAAAAATGCATAACACATAAGCGCAATACACATGTACAGTATAATGATAAAAAGATGTGTGCCAAAGAAATGCAATTTGTTAAAAAGGGCTAAGATAAGTATAAATAAAACTTAAATTGTTCTAACTCTTTCCCTCCTGCAGGCATTACAAATCCCTGTAGGCCAAAGAAACTCGTCTTTACCAAGGCTATCAATCTGATGAACACTGGGAAATAACTCTGGAACTAATCTGTTACTGTGAACGAACTAACTCATGTTCATGTCATTAGGAATAGAGAGTAATGGACGAAACGGCCCAAAGATAGGTGTGCCAAACGTTTGGTATCGAATTCAAAAAGGCTTGAGGCTGTAATTGCTGCCAAAGGTGCATCAACAAAGAATTGAGCAAAGGCTGTGAATACGTACAGTATGTAAATTTAATTTTTTAGTTTAAAAACATTTTGTTAAATAAAAAGAAATTAAAAAAAAAAATTACATTGTTATTTTGGGATATCGTCTGTACAATTTTGAGGAGATTACTGACTTTTTTTTCTCCCATTTTGGAATGAAGTTGGAACATAACCATAAAAAAGGTGAATCGCTGTGAATACTTTCTGGCTGCACTTTATTAGCCTTGCACATATTAGTTATTTAGGTATTTTTCCATATTTTTTGTTAATAGTTAATATTTATTGTTTATATTGAACACAAAGTCAAATTGCTTAAGTGTTTAACATACTTATAAATAGAAAAGTATTTTGAAATAACCCGAAAAGCATGGTTGTCAACAACCACAATGTATTTTAGCAAACAATTGAGCAGCTTAGCCCTAAATAATTCATAGTAAATCTAATGCAATCAAATAATTACATTGTTTAAACAGAGTAATGGCACTTTTGAAGTTTGATTAATCACAATTAATCGCAGTAAATTATTTGCATGTATAATTTAATTAAACTTTTTTTTTCAAATATTTTGACACAAATAATGGTTTATAGTAAGAATGACAACCTGCTTCTCTTCTCAGGTAACCATCCCTGGATAATGTAAGGAATAAAGAGAAAGTCGATCCATCCATCCATTTACTACCGCTTGTCCCTTTTGGGGTCGCTGGAGCCTATCTCAGCTGCATTCGGGCGGAAGGCGTTGTACACCCTGGACAAGTCGCCACCTCATCGCAGGGCCAACACATAAAGACAGACAACATTCACACTCACATTCACACACTAAGGCCAATTTAGTGTTGCCAATCAACCAATCCCCAGGTGCATGTCTTTGGAGGTGGGAGGAAGGCAGAGTACCCGGAGGGAACCCACGCAGTCATGGGGAGAACATGCAAACTCCACACAGAAAGATCCCGAGCCTGGGATTGAACATGCTTAGGACGTTCGTTTTGTGAGGCAGATGCACTAACTCCTCTGCCATCATGCTGCCACCAAGAGAAAGTATGCGATTTATATGCAATAATGCATGATTAATGCGATAATGTTTTGTGATTAATCGCATGAGTAACTCAAAGAGTTAAAATATGTTTATTTTATTGGGTTTCTTTTAGCTGGAAATGACAATGAAATGGCAAAAGACAAACATTTACCTTAGATACATTTGGAAAAAAGTAAATATTAATTAAACACACTGTTACTGCCATTTCCACTTTTTTAAACACACACAAAAAAATGCCTTTTATTCCTTTCCTTTCAGACCTGTTTTAATAAGAAATTGGAAATATGTGATGTACCATATTGGAACTGTATGCATGTTCAAAATAAATTAAAACCATAAACATTTATTGTACTTTTTCCACTGACATAAGGAGAATGGGTGAAAAAAAATGTTTGAATCTATACTGCATTTTTTTTTTAGATTGTTTTCTTCCATATGTGCGAAATGTATTTTGTCAGTTGTGGAGAGAGGGATGAACGAGCAGCTGAGAAATCTACTGCGAAAGAAGAAATTACCTTTCACCCAATGTCAAAGCTTTGCAGGTAGGTGGCTTGTCCTTTCAGTTAGCCCTCCAACCCTTCTTCCTTTTTTTATTACCAATTATCGAGGACATGTTGAAACAAGCTGACAGTGAGCCAGGACTTAATGATATGATGACATTAACGGGTTTCTGACATAAAATGGTTCCACCTTTATAGTTGATTGAAGGCTCTAGATCAGGGGTGTTGAACTCGTTTTCATCGAGGTCTACATCACAGATATGGCTGCTCTCAGAAGGCTGCTTGTAACAGCGAATAATATATAAGTGTTTGCCTAGGAATTTGATTATTATATCTGTACACATATTTTTACATACACTGTAAAAAAAACAAAATCTGTAGATTTCACAGTAAAAAGTCGACAACTCAGTCTCCAGAATTGTACTGTCCAATATAGTGTTGTTTGTAACATATTACAGTAAATGGAAAAAAAAGTACTATATTTTTTTTACTCTGGCAACTGAACTGCCAGTTTTTACCTTAAAAGAAAATGTGTTACCATTTTTCCATTTACAGTCCTAATACAGCGTGAAAAAAACAACCATAGATTTTACAGTAAAATATCTAGGAGCTCAGTCGCCACAGTGATAGAGTTTTTTTTTCTTCTATTTACAGTATTAGACAATAAAAAACACCGGAAAATTAAAAAATCGTAATTAATTTTTACCATTTATATGGATAACTTGCTTTGAGATAAAAACAATTTTATAATTTTTATTTTGCACTACAACAATCAATTATTGCATGATTTATTTCCCATGAATTTGTTTTGGGATCAAACATGCAACAAATTAAATTCAAGTTTGATTAAAAAAAAAAGCAAAATAATTGTTTTACATAAATCAAAAAGTGTGAAACATTTTTGTAATACTATCATTGTTGTGTTATTAAACCAATTTAACAAGATAATGTGTGTAGTTACTAGACACACTTCATGGCTCAGATTCAGATGAACTCAGCAACAATGATGAAGACAGTAATGATGCTGAAATGGTCAGAAACGAGTTAGTGTCTTATTTTGAAGAATCCCCCATTTTCAAGGATGAAAACCCATTAAAATGGTGGAAAGAACATCTGGCAAGGTTTCCAAATCTGGCAATGCTGGCTCGGTCTTACCTCTCAGTTCCAGCCACATCGACCCATTCTGAGCGCCTATTTTCAGCTGCTGGGAATATTGTAAACAAGAAAAGAACCAGCCTCACCCCAGAGAATGTAGACATGCTAACCTTTCTTTATTACAACAGTTAGTCACTCACTGGAATGAGTAGAATTGGTTTTTGTGTACTGTGCTGGACTGGATGTTTATTTTGCACATTTTAAAAGCAATACTAAATGTTTAAAGTGCTCCAGAATATTTAGATTGGCACTTTTTTGTGCTGGATGTTTATCTTTATTTTTGCACATTTTAAAGCAAAATAAGCAATACTTTTACTTTTGTTGAAATGTTGTTACAGAATATTTCGTTTTGCACTTTTTTGTATTGGATGTTTATCTTTATTTTTGCACATTTTAGCAAATAAGTAATACTTTTACTTTTGTTTAAATGTTTACACTGTTGTTACAGAATAGTTCGTTTTGCACTTTTTTGTATTGGATGTTTATATTTATTTTTGCACATTTTAAGCAAAATAAGCAATACTTTAACTTTTGAAACGCTTATAATATTGCTAAAGAATAATTAATAATTAATCAATAGATTAATCGAAAAAAAATATCTATAGATTAATCCATAGAAACATAATCGTTAGTTGCAGCCTTAAATCTATTATTACACTAAGTTAGGATATAAGATATCTGAACAACACTGTAACATGTATGATTGTATGTGTACAGTAGGGATTGGCCTTAAAGGGTGTTTACTTTTGGTGTCCAGCTGGGCTCTGTACTTGGTAAAGCCCTTGAGGCGAACTTTGTCCCCCAGCAGCTGGAGAAACTCCTCCAGTGCGGGGCCCGCCGTCTCATTGTTGTACATCTCTTCCTCTGTGCTCTGGCCAGCTCGGCAGTACATCACCCCCACCTTCACCTGAAAACTCAGCTACATAGCAAATGTATTTTAGTTTAAGACTTTTTATCTCGCTACTTCCGTAGATTGTCACTCCTACCCCTTGTTCGTCCAGTTTCATGAGCTGCTCCGTTACTTTGGGGGTATTGAGGGCCAGTCTGAGGCAGGACAAATCCAGCTCTGGGAGAATGTACTCCAATACCTCTTTAATAGGCAGGCCTCGTGCGGTGCCATGCTTGGCGGTAGAGAGCACCGCATCCTCCAGGATTGAACCTCGGAGTGTTGTTAGCTGAATGGACAAAGACAGCGAGGGCCAGGAGATTAAAGTTTGCTTGGCTGTGAGAACAGAATAAAGGCACCACAGGAATCTTGAGTGTTTCTTTTCTCTTAGAAGATAAGAAGTGATAGAAAAATGCCTTCCAAAACAGAACCTTGACCCATAACAACAAACAATCATGATTTCAGGACATACATGGAAATAAGGAAGAGGCGGGTGGGTTTGTCCAAATATTGGGAATACATAGAGTCCACATTGTGAATGAACTTTATCACGTTACTATCACTTTGCTATACAGCTGGAATACTTGGGCTCTTACAGGCTTGAGCCTCCCTTGTACACAATGGACCTGTGTTTGCAATCTTTGGGAGGCAGGCTGTAGAGTGGGCCCTCCACTCTACAAGTGTGTGTGTTTGCACCTGCCCCCAACAAACAAGCCTCAGGCTGGAGAAACCTTTAAGATCTATCTGAGAATGTATGTCATGTATCTTGTAATTTAGAAATATTGTATTGTGTACATGTTGGAACAGAAAAGGGTGTTCTTTAAGCTGTTCCCAAATGCAAAATATTAGTAGTTGTCTTTCAATTCTTCCCACCAAGGGTGACCACAATGTTTCACTTGCTGGTTTAGTTTTTACGTTGGATGTTCTTGCTAGAACAAACCTCTAGTAGCTGGATCTAGGGACACTGGCTGGATATTGAACCTGCACCGACCGCACAAATGACAGCAGCATGTATTATTACACTACCAGTGTTGTTCCCAAATGTTGAAAGGATATAATTGCCAAGAATGTATTTATTAGATTAAGCTATAGAGAGAACTGTAACACATTACTGGGCGCTAATTGACTTGCCATGGTTCTGCTTGCTAGTTACCGTATTTTCCGACCATAGGGCGCACTGCCATTGAATGGTTTATTTTCGATCTGTTTTCGTATATAAGACACACCGGATTATAGGACGCATAAAAGGAGTCATATTTTTTCTTTTTTTTCTAAATTGAAAACACTTCCTTGTGATCTACGTAACATGTAATGGTAGTTATTTGGTCAAAATGTTGCATAGATTATGTTTTACAGATCATCTTCAAGCCGCTTTCTGACAGTCGGTTCTGGATGCGCCATTTTGTGGGCACTCTTATTTAAGTGGCTCACCTTCGGCAGCATCTTCTCCCTGTCATCTTTGTTGTAGCGGTGCAGTGTGCAAGGACGGGAGTGGAAGAAGTGTCAAAAGACGGAGTTAACGGTTTTAATGACATTCAGACCTTACTTAAATCAATAACAGAGCAGTATCTGTGACGCTGGGCTGGCATTGTGGTGATGCGGTTGCGTTCTCTCAATTATGCAGTCGGATAAGACACAGCGTAAAGGTAAGAAATGATGTATTTATGCTAAAGAACAAACTAAGAACAAAACACTGGCACAAAGCCACTATAGACAAAACCAACAGAACTAGCATGTGAGCTAGAAGGAACAAAAGACGCTAGCATGTGAGCTTGGGAAATAAACAAACAAATAGCGTGGAAGCTAATCGAGTTCAAAAGGGTATTAACCACAATGCGGAATCGCAACGTCACCTGTTGCATCAAGAGCAAATTACACTGCGAGACCGAAGGAACAAAAAGGGCAGGCTTAAATACAGGGAATAATCAAAAAGCAGGTGCAAGTGACAACCAGAAGGCAAGTGACACAAATGCGTTGCTAAGGGAACGGAACAAACAGGAAGTGCCACCAGGAACTAAGGAAGACAAACTAACAAGATGTGATACAAAAACAGAACTAAACCAGAACATGACATGATCCAAGTAGCAGATCATGACAGTATCTCTTAATCCGGAAACAACAACAAAGCCGGAAATGTGTACCGTGAAAAAACGTCCGACCGGAACCGTAATAACTAAAGTTCCTTGGGTGAATAATGTCAACTCACTCCACAGATCACAAAAAAGGTAAATTCGGATCACTAACGTTGTTAGCATAAATGAATGGGATTTAACATAGAGAAAATTAGCATCACGGCTAACGTAGAAATATTTTCGGTTCATTATGAGACTGTGGTGGTACAAAAACCTAGCTAGCTAGAGATATTGGCCCCAAAATCAATTAACAAGTACAGGAACAGCTAGCAGGCTTGTGTGGAAGTCTGCTGGAGTAGCCTACAGTCATACAATAACAAGCAATTACAACTCTATTAAACTTAAATACCATAAATCAAATACATTTACCCCAGTAATATCATCAAAAATTACCTGACTGGATGACGGCCTTTGGCTCAAATACTAGTGTGGCTTCAATAGCTCCGCTATAGTGTGTAGCATGCTGGGAATTATCTGTGCATGTGATGGAAGAATGCACTGCACATGTGATGGAGGAATGCATTAAATCAGGTTGTTTTAGCTAATAATCATGCTGCAAGATCTAGCATGCTGCATTCAATGTTTATTCCCATCAATTTCCATATATTCCCATTAATTCCCATGGAAAGTTTCCAACTTTGAATATTCTCGGAATTTTGCAACCCTACACACACCATAACAATACTGGTATGTTTACTGTGCCGACAATCCATCAAGTGGTGCAGCTTCATAGCTAACGAAAGTCGTACTAAAACATTTTGATGGATTTTTGAGCGCCGTGTGTATTGTTCCATACTTTCAATGGAACATATGAAATGTTGGTGTTGTTTACTTGACTGCCATGTACTGGTCACACTTATCATTACACCATGTACCAAATAAAATTGCTTTGAGGTCGGTGAGCAAAACCAGAAAAAATCCGTACATTAGGCGTACCGGTTATAAGGAGCACTGTCAAGTTTTGAGGAAAAAAAATATTTTAAGTGCGCCTTACAGTCCGGAAAATACAGGATGCTTTTACATTGTCAACAGCAGGGTCAGCTACAGTTCTAAAGGCCCAGACATACTTGGGCGGTCTGCAGTGGTCCACCCATACTCAAACCAAACGTCCACCAGGCCTGTGCGCTGAAAGCATATATTTTATGACTGTGTGGATCGTCTACGCATACTTGTGTCTTAAAAAACAGTGTTAAGCGTGTATTTTTCCACATGGGTCCGCATTACATTAGACACTATTACCTCCATTGTTAACTGAATTTTGCTAGCTTTATTGTTGAGTTAGAATGCATTAAAAATACCATATATGTACTTGTCTCACATAAGGATAAATGGTAGGCAAAATTCCAAAAAAGTGCAGTTCCCCCTAAAAGAGGTCGTAGTGTGACTTTTTTTTTTTTTACAAGTAAAACACTTTCTGGTGGTCTACTTACCATGTAATGATGGTTCTGTGGTCAAAATTTAGCAAAAATTGTTTTACCGACCTCTTCAAAGCCACTTTCTGATTAAGATGCGCCTTTTTGTAGGCGGTCTCATTTATGTGCCTCCACTTCGACTGCGTCTTCTCCGCAGCAGCCATGTTTTAGTTTCCAACACTTCGATATCGAGTCTACTGACAGATTTAAGTTCGTATTCGGGTTGGGCGATATGGACCAAAACTAATATCGCTGTATTTTAAGTCTAAAGGATATTATACTGTATACACCATTATCTTGGAAAAAACGTGCAAAAGTGCTCAAGATTGCCTTAGTGTTTAAGGACTAGATAACTAGCGTTGAGAGTATTCAGATTATTTTTTGTTGTAATTAGTAACGTGATGTGTTTTCTATTCTTACAAAGTAATTAGTTAATCATTGAAACTGTCGAAATAGTTTTCGTTAATTTTGTTTATTACGTTAGGTTTATAGCCTCATGCTTATGTGTAGCTTAACATTTGACACACCGAGTGAGCAGAGGAGAGGAGCTATTGCTAGCTTCTTTGCAAAGTCACTAACAGAAGTTAACAACATACACTGATGAGATTAGTGATAAAGTCTCCACAAGGAGAGATAAAGGTTCTCAATCAAAATTGGTGTATGTGTAAATAAAGCTGGAGTCACTCACCAATAACCTAATGCAGTTGGTGAGCAAAGCATCGCATCACTCGGGAGTCAAAAAGTTTGCACAAAGTCGCCATATTTTTTTTTTAAGTTTGATGCACTGCGTAAACACGCAAGGGGCGGTGTTGAGCCAAAGAGAATGCCCTGTGTTTATAGGCGGAAAGAAAAGTAAACAGTCGTAACAAACGCACATCCGAAGATACCAGTATGGCGGTATCGTCTCAAATAAATACATACAGTTTTCTAAAATATACCGGTATTAACTATAATACTGGTATACCGCCTAGCCATAGTTCAAGCTATACGCTACTTTGTACCCAAAATGGCAAAAGTGGAGGATGCATGTGCATGTATGAGCCATTCAGCCCCAGAACAAGAGGATGGAGAAAAAGAAGGAAGTTATTGAATACAGCGTTGGGCAAATTCCAAACGGCTCTTTTAGAGGATTTAGGGGGGAAGGCGAGTTTGTTTTATAAATATATCCGCCATGCCTCTATGGTTTGATTTAAAATTTTCGGGACTTATGCAGATCCCAAATAAAAAAAAACAGGTACCAATCGGTAAGAAAAGTTGATTGTGAATAAAAGGTCCCCTTTAGCTTTGTCCAGCTGATACTGTATTGGTATTGTAAACTAATGCTGGTCGGTTAGTCATTTGTTGGGCATTTGTGTCATTGCATATTTGTATTATTTGAAGACAAAAATAACAAGAATTAACACACAGCACAATGCTCCCCAGTCAATATTTTGCTGCAAATCCAATTTTCCTGCTGCCCTTAGTGCCCTCTAGATTGGGCAAACAACACAGAAGTAAATACAGAAAATACTGGTTTTGGGTCTCTTATTCCAACACTGAGGAGTTGAAATCTTCCCCAGGTGGTATTATGAGGTGTACACAAAACACTGCAAACCAAGATGATCAGCGCCAACCTTGGTACATTGGTACATTGAAGGGGAAATGCAGCATTAAGGATCAAGCAAATGACACAATTAACTAAAAAGTAATTGGATTGTGTGGTCGCTATGTGCAAAATAATTCTCAGGCTGACCTCGCTTGTTCTGAACAGGATGCGGTAGTTATACTGTTGGCCGTGCTCCTTGTCTTCCTCTAGCTTCTCCCTGCGTAAGCTCACTGCCACTGGGCCTAAAACCTCATCCATCCCAAAGTAGTTCCAGTGTTCTGAGGCAGAAGAAGTAAGGTTATATAACATGAACATTTGCAAAACATATACTAGCGTGAAAGCAATAAAAGCTTACCCCTTAAGTAGAAGAACTTCCGATAGTAGTAAGCACCAAGGTCTACATGCTCCACGATGTACTGCTTAGCCTTTTCGCTGAGTGTGCTAGGCCCCTCCTTTGGACCCTCTAACACAGCCACTCCGGCATTGGTGCAGTGTGTGTTTAAAGATGTTTCATACATGTTCCCCTCCCCACTCAAGTTCCCTGAACTATTACTATTCACTACACCACCCACTAGACCGTAATAGCCCGCCCCATTTGCTCCCAATCTGTGCCTCCCGTTTCCATCTGCGCCTATCTCATTCCGGAAGCAGGGGCAACCGAGAAGCAATTCATTGCTCTGCTCATCCCCAGAGTCCAGATCAGGGCTTTCTCTGCAGGTGAGATTGTCTTGGCTTCCACTGGGGGAGCTGTATGGCAGGCTGTGGGTAGATGAGAGTGTGGATGTTGCCGATGCAACGGCAGCAGCAGATGCCCCCGTGGTCGTGTTCTTTCTTTTGCCTGCCATCTGCCGTAACTGGATGACTTCATTGAAGTCGAACAACACGCTCTGGACGTCATAGTGGGCAAAACCTTCCTGACAGAACCATGGCTTCAGCGGCGCGATCTCGTCCATTCTACTGTCCTCCACATCCGATCCCGCTCTGGGCGAGTCTGATTCAGCCCGCACGTTACGAAGCTTCCGAAATATAGACTCACCCCCTGTCTCCGATTTTGTACGTCTCTTTGGTAGCTTGTCCCTGTCCTTAGGTTTTTGACAATGGCTATTTGTGACAGTCTCTGAGAGGTCAAGTGTGGCTGGCTTAGGCCTAACATTCAACATGTTCTCCAGTTGATCTGGAGCTGGGCTACGCTGGTCTACTTCACCCTGGTAACCCCTAAGCATTTCAAAGAAACTCTCCCCAACAGCTTCGTGTTGATCTATTGAAGATGTGCTGCCATACTCCCGATGAAGAGGCGACCATTTGGCAGTGATTGGTAGACCCCATTCCTCTCCGCTGTCCCCACCAGCTTCCATCTCACTTATGGTCATATCACTATTGCTGCGTTGACGGATTCGTTTCTGTTGCGGGTTTCTGCGCGGTGGACCTCTGTAGTCTCCTGGCGCCAAATACCGAGTGTCAACACAGTAGTTGTTAGCGTGGGCCTGTGTTCGTGTTCGATTTTTTAAAGTATTATGGATGTTTCGCAGCATTGACGAGTCCTGAGGGCTTATAATTGAGCCTAATTTAATGTGATTTTTTATAGGCACAGCCATATTTTCCGTCTCTGTAGTTGAGTGCCATAATGCCTGTGAAAAATCTTTCCTCGGTGGCCAATCGGCCACACGGGCTCGCACACCCATCTTTGGCACTCCTGTGCTCACAGTGTTGTGGACATTGTCTGTGCGGATCGGAACAGCGCCACCGTTAACCATGCGCATGTGGCGAGGGTAAAACTCATCGGTGGCAGGGACAGCACCTCCAACGGTGCACTCCATTGGTTGACGTTTCAGGCTTGTCATGACACGAGTGCCAAAGACTAAAGGCACTCAGCGGGAAGACATGACCTAGTCTGGAATGGATTGCTGCTCCAGGACTTCATGAGCAGGGGGATTGTCAGCAGAACTCTTCCTCACTCAGGCCTGCATAGTACTTCCTCCGACTGCAACGGAGCCTTCTCTTAGCATGTTTTTACCTGAAAAGAAAGAAAAATAAGCCTTAAGTACTTTCTAACACTTCTTAAAAGATTGTGGAAAAGTATTGGACCACCACTATGCTTTGTGGTTTTTATGCTTTAGCAATTAAAAATAATTAGGGTTCCATGTTCCAAGTTTCCAAATAATGAAGTACATTTCACTGCAAGCCACATGCTGTACAAGTAAAAACTCCAGTATGAATGTGACAAAAGGGTAGTACTATGTCATAATGAATACTAGACATGTTTTAATTATAGTCTAAAAAGAATAGTTGATGTGGCGGCCTATGACTTTTGCACTGACCTATATATTAGACATTGCCCTTAAAAGCCGAATCATACAGAAGAGCTGCCAAAAATACACTTGCAATACCTTGGTCAATCAATGATTACAACAAATTTACACAAAAATATGTCTGAAAAGCTTCCCTAAAATGCGGTACACACAGCTTGATTAAAACATGACTGCATGTCTATTTTTCCGCATATGGGATTTTATAAGGCAGTGAAAAGTCACTGACATGTTCAATTTGAGATAAGGGCGTGCAGGGTTTCAAAGCAATTATTGCAAAATCGTCTGAGGGGAAACATGAAAGCCCAGCAAACATTCCAAATGAGAATGTCTCAGGTTTAAGCCTCATGAAGGTCAGAACACAATTATCACTACGCATTGATCAGGAATTATACTGTAACTGCTGTTTCATATAAAATTCATAATAAATGTACATCGAGGACTCCAGTAGCAAAATGTTTTACATGTGCCATTGTTTCGGCATTAAATCTAATACCTTTAACTGCTCCTCCTGGTTTTATTTTACATGCACCATGAAGGTCATTTTTATTCAGAGGAATGAGCGTCGGTAGATAATTAGTTAAGAAAGATGCCAAATGTTGATGTAGCTCCAGAAAAAAGTACAGATTAGGACTTTCAGTTTCCTTGATCAACTATAGGCAAAATTATTGATCAAATAAATAGATTTTACTTTTTAGTATTATTTTTTAATGGGATGAGG